>NC_057807.1:36834115-37114974 GCF_018294505.1 Triticum aestivum
CCGGAGTTAAGGAAGAACCACCCGCAGCGGGGACGGGGGCTCGCCGGAGAGGTACCCCACTATCTATCTTAGGGTTCAGGGTGGGGGCGGGGGGCCTAGAGGGCTGGCCGGGGCGGCGGTGGCGAATTGTTTCGGGGCGGCGAGGCGACGCTAGGGCCGGTGGTTCGACCGATGGTGGCTGGCGGCTCAGGGGGTGCAGCTTGAAGATGAACTGCAGGCCCTCCCTAAACTACATGTCAAGTGCCTCTCTGCTACCATTGCGTTCAGTTTCGACAGTAGCATTTAGATTTCACAGTCAATTTCAGTTTCGGCAGTTAAGTTCAGAGTCAACAATTTTTACCTCATCTGTTGTAGTCAGGTGGTTTTTGGTGATGTTAATTTTACATCCATTTTACATCATCTACTGGAGATGCTATTAGAATCCCACTTGAGATTGACGATGTCTTTCTTGTGCTGCTTCAGCCTTGACGTCTTACGGCTCACCGGAGCTGCTCCAATGACAGAACGATCCATCACAACTGAGCAGTGCCCTGGACGCCGTCTATAGATTCCTCATATCTTCCTCCACACCTCCGACAGCCACCTCTTCCTCAACTGCTTCAGCGACCAACCCAATGATGCTGAGGTCGACACGGCTACGGCAAAGAGGTTGTACACTTGTTGCATCACTTAATACTATGCATTCACGTTGATCCATTAGGGCTATTTTGGTTCAACGGAAAAACATAGCAATAGGGAATTTTCCAATGGCACTCTACTATTCAATTATTCATGCATTTTGTTAAAAGGAATGAAGCAAAACATCCACCTGGACCTACTTTTCAAAATCCTATGCATGAAAACAAGACCAAGTGCATTAGTGCCAGAATAACATTCTAATTGTACACGCTTTCATATGGTTTCACTTTATTTTGGCCATGTTTCTTTGAATTCCTCTGCTCTTCCAATTTTTGTAAACCAAACACCCAAGTTGACAGAAATAACGTGTTTACAAATGCTCTATTTAACATGTGCATTTTCCTATCCTATTCCGGTGTTTTTCCTATCCCTGCGTTTTAAGAATCATGCAAGCCAAATGAGCCCTTACAGAATTACTTTAGTTACAGGTACATGTCGAAGGGAACTTTGTGTGGTTTGTTCTGCTCCTGCCGCAATGTCGTCCACCTCACCTGAGCTGCTCCATCGACAGAAGCATCCACCAAACCAGACATCACGACTCCTTACCGTCTTTCACCGCCTCAGATCTCCTTCCCTGCCGCCGGCACCCACCGCAACGGCATCAGCATCATCGACTCAGCAGATGAACCTGAGGAGTACACGGGTCCACAAGAGAGGTCACACTCTTTTGTTTCTGCTTATGTTATGCATTGCTTAAACTTACCTTCTACTTTATTGTCCTGTTCAGCTCTTGGACTCCCAAGTCAGGTCCAAATTAATGTTCAAACTTGAGTTCTAAATTATTTGTGGGGCACATATCGAGGCAGCAATGAGTAGTATGTCTGTCTATTATCTGGTTCACCTAGGGTATGCCTATGTTGTTCATCTTGGGTGGGAAACAAATAGTAAAGCAATCATCATCTATCTTTTTATTAATTTAAAGCAATCATCAGCGTGCTATCATTATTTTTGGATCCATCCACTGGTTGTTACCATCACTCTAAATTTCTGCATGCTCTCCTTACATAATCTCACCATATTTTTTCGTATGCATGTCAGATATTGTACACAGTCATGCTGAACATGTAGAGAAAAAGAGAAGAGTTTTGCACGGTAATACAATGTCATGCAGACATCACTCCATGGTGGGTTCAATGGCAAACCCTCCCCACCCCTCTCCAGATTGTAATCCAGAGGAAGATATATGTTCTGAGGCGGATTCAGACGCCGCTGACCACTCATATTTACCCCCCAAGGTGTTTGCTCTACCTTGGCATGATGATGTTAGTCATATCATGCATATGTTGCCTTGCAGTGCCTACTTTTGACATCATATATGTCATCTGCTTAGTTTAGACATGTTCTGTAATGCCACCTGTTTAGTTTCTATATCATATATGGAATTATGCAGTCTCATGTCTTTTAGCCAGCCATAATATATGTGAAATGTGCAATGCCATCCTGTTTAACCAGGCATCATATATTTGAATGATATCTTGCCCATCTTAAAGTGCGTTATATAGACTAGAGGGGGGTGAATAGGCGATTTTTATGAATTCTTCACTGAGGAATTTGCCGGTGAGGAAATTCCTTAGCGAAGAACTACTTGCAGCGGAATAAGTACTCAGAAGTAAGCATAGCAGAATACAGGCATGGTCATCATGATGAAATGAAGACAAGCACAGAGTACAGATAGCGTAATCACAAGATAACACAAGATGAAGACAAACAGACTGAAGAAATTGAACTGACAAAATTGAGAAAGTCTTCAGTCAAAGTCTTCAAACACAGATATGAACAATCACTTAACACAGTAATGAGGAAATGAAAGAGTTGAGGAAATAGAACCAGTAAGGTTGGTGAAGACAATGATTTGGTAGACCAGTTCCAACTGCTGTCTCACTTGTACGTCTGGTTGGAGCGGCTGAGTATTTAAACTCGAGGACACACAGTCCCGGATACCCAGTCGCTGAGAATGCAGCTCAGGACACCAAGTCCTCACCGTATTCTCCTTGAACTAAGGTCACACAGACCTCGTCCAATCACTCGTGGTAAGTCTTCAGGCGACTTCCAAACCTTCACAGACTCGGTCACTCGGCGATCAACAATTCCTCTTGGATGCTCTAGACCATGACGCCTAACCGTCTGGAAGAAGCACAGTCTTCAAAGGTAACAAGCGTCGGATCCACGCATGATCAATCTCTTCAGTGATGCTCAATCACTTTGGGTTTGTAGGTGTTTGGGTTTGGGTTTTTCCTCACTCGATGATTTTCGCTCAAAGTCCTCAGAGGATGGGATGCTCTCAAATGACAAGTGTCAATTTCTCTCGGAGCAGCCAACCAGCTAGTGGTTGTAGGGGGGGGGGGGCTATTTATAGCCTAGGGAGCAGCCCGACATGATAAGACATAAATGCCCTTGTCTGACATGACCGTTAGGTGGATAGATATTTTGGGACAGCTAGCACGTAGCACAGCAACGGTCGGGAATTTGACTCTCAAATTCCTCAGGGCTATCATGTTTCTCACTGTGTAGGCAATCCGCACTGGCGAATTCCTAACTCCTCAGTCAGAACAAATTCCTCAGCGACCAGAAGAACTTCGTCTTTGTCACTGAAGAAATTGACTGAACTGTATGAGATTTCCAAAGGCTTCACTCGAAGGGATTGGTAGGTGTAGGATTTTGAGTTGAGCATCACATGGAAATTTTTTCCTTAGTATTTCCTCGACCCCCTTTAACAGTACGGTGTTTCCTATGACTCAAGAAAGAGAAAAACAAAACTATGAAAACGAAAGTCTTCAAGCTTCATATTCCTCGCATGAATATCAAGTCTTCACGGATACACCAATTTCTTCACTTTCAAAGTCTTCATGAAAGTCTTCAGGAATACCAAAATCTTCAATCGAAGATATTCATTTTTAGGGGTCGACTTTCTCTGTAAAGATCAAACTCCTCATAGACTTATAGACCTGTGTACACTCATAAACACATTAGTCCCTTAACGTATAAGTTTTTAATACACCAAAATCACTAAGGGGCACTAGATGCACTTACAATCTCCCCCTTTTTGGTGATTGATGACAATATAGGTTAAGTTTTCAATGGGGATAGACATATGAAGTGTAAGTACTGATATTGAGGAATTTGATTGCAAGATATAGAAGAACTCCCCCTGAAGATGTGCATAGTGAGGAATTTGCTTTTGAGGCAATGCACATTTGAAGAGTTGAATCATGGAGATCTCCCCCTATATCTTGCAATTCATACACGCATTCGACATATAATATGAAGAATTGGAAATGCATGATGAAATATGGTGCCTGATGAAATTCAGCATGTGTGCAATAATATTAATGAGGAACAAGCATGCAGAATAACGCATCAAGAGTATCAGAGCATAGTGCATCAAAAGTATCAGAGCACCATCGGGTTTAAGATTACAACTCGATCCAATAAAGTTTCAGAAGAATGAGAGTTGTAACTTAGCAAAAACGCCCATATAGTAGACCCGCTTGAAGACTAACTCAAATTTCTCCCCCTTTGTCATCGAATGACCAAAAGGATCAAAACTGAGGACTAACGCCCCTGAAGAATATCAAGTTGATGGAGGAGCGCCATCGTTGTCGGGGTCGGTTGTCGTAGTAGGGCCTGCCGAAGTGTCGTCCAAGTCTTCATTTTCATCAGTGTCGCACGATGAAGAATTGGAGCTGGCCACCAAGGAAGGAACCTTGACCTTCTTGAATTTCTTCGGTGGAGGTGTAGACCAGTCAAATTCTTCCTTGAGACCCATTTTCTTCAGATCATCTGTGTTGTAGACATGAGATAGAACATCCCAGGTACGGTTGAAAGTTTCATGGAGGTAGTAGTGGTTTTTCTTCACTGCATTGTGTGTTGATGTCATGTTGTGAAGAATTGAACCAAACTGATGCTTGACCCATTTATGATTGTGATTAACTTTCTAATGAAGACTGAGGAATAACTCACGATCAGTCATCACCCTGGGTGCTGTTGCTTGAGGATTTTGCTTGGCGGCAGAGTCATGTGTGGCAGAGTCATCATTGGTGGAGTAGGATGCAGCCTTGCGAAATTGACCATCCAATGGATGAATGCCTTCATCTATCACAGCAGTTGCCTTGGCTTTGTCATCAGCCGAGGAAAATGTCCGTTTGAGGACTTCAATTGGAGGCAAGTAGCTGCCATGGTTCAGAGTATCAACCTTGTAATTGAGTGAAGACCTTGTCCTGATGAATCTCATAATCCATGGTGCATAAGGCTTCAGCTCAAATGGTGACATAACAATATTCGCCAGAGTCCTCATGAAGAAATCATGGAAGTTGACAGGAACGCCATGAATGATATTGAAAAGCATATTCTTCATGATGCCAACAACTTCTTCATCATTTGAGTCGTGGCCTTTGATAGGACTCATTGTCTTCGTCAGAATGCGATAGACAGTCCGAGGCACATACAGTAATTCTCTGACGAGGAATTTGGTTCGAGGGGCCTACCCTGGCTTCAAAGGCTTCATCAAAACTTGCATGTAGTGATTTGTAAGCTTAGGTTCACTGTAGACGCAACGAGCCCCGTCAAGGGGAGGACTGAGTGTGAGGGCACGAATAAATTCAGTAGATGGTGCCTTGTAGTGAGTATTTTCAGACATCCAGTCCAGCACCCATGAATTCACATCTTCAGAATTTCCTGTGATGTGCAGCGTCGCATAGAATTGAAGAATGAGTTCTTCATTCCAATCACAGATGTCAGTGCAGAAATTCAGCAATCCAACATCGTGAAGAACACTGAGGACTGGCTCGAAGCCTGACAGAGATTCCATGTCCACGTGAGGAATGTGTTCATGATCGAAGACTTTGTCTTTGTTGAACAACACTGAGGAATAGAAATTGGTCTGGCTGGCTGTCAAGAAACGCCTCTTCCTTATGCGAGCAGAATCATAGGGGTTGTAATCTGTGAAGAATACATGCTCGCTGAAGAAATCTTCAGCCTTGAACTTTTGCTTCTTTGAGAATGGATCCTTGGGCTTGGGAAGAGGAGTGTTAGTGAGTTGCATCACAACCTCAGGAATCGCAATCTCGGCTTCTTCAGGCTGAGGAATTTCTGGTTCCTCTTCAGTGGCAGTCTGCGTGTTCAGAGGATCAGCAACAACAGTTTCTTCAGCACTAGCGGCTGGAATTTCTTCATGCTCAGATGAGGTGGGATGAGTTGCTTCAGAGCCCATTTGAACAGTTGGTGCAGGGGACTGAGGTATTTGTTGTGTTGGGGTGAAGAGTGGAGAATTGGGGTGCTGACTTTCCCAAAAGTCATCATTCATCACGGGCATTGTGCAGCCAATGTCCACGTCTTCATCTTCAATTTCTTCAACGCCAGCCTCTTCAACTGTGAACTGAGGCATTGGCGAGGAAGCAACAGGAGTTGAAGGGATCGTATCCACTTCAATTTCTTCATCAACCTGCTCTGACGAAGCAACAGATTGAGGTTCTTCATCAGATCCGCTTGGGATCACATATTCTTCACCAAAAGGAACAAGGTCCTTTGATGGCATGGTGGAAATTGGAACAACATCAATTGGATTTTCAAACGAGCTGGTCATAGGCTTCATTTTCTTCGGAGCTGAAGAATCTGAAGCAGTTGATGCTTTCCTTTTCTTCACTGCAGCTCGCTCTGCAGCCTTGGTCTTCTTCACATATAATGCAGATGGAAGGATCGGAGTTGGTGTAGGCGCAGGAGGAGCTGAGGAATCTAGTTGATTTTCTTCAGGCGCAACTGATGCAGTTGCCCTGACTTCTTCAGTTTCTTCAGGTGCACCACTAGTGGATGCCCTGGCAATTTCTTCAGCGGCTGGAATGGAGTCATCAGCCCTGGAACTAGCATTTTCATCAGCAGCCTGAATGTCATCAGCAGTGCTGGCATGTTCTTCAGTTTGCTGAGCAGAAGCTTCAGCTTGAGGAATTTCTTGTTGCGATGGGGCTGCAACATTGGTGAACTTCTCAGTCAGTTTAACGAACCTGACTTTGGCTCCTTGCCAATCAGCATAATAAGCATTGAAATCATCGCTGAGGGCTTTGATTTCAGACTGGATCTTCACAAGATCGTCAGTGGTCATAGAGAGAATGTTATTCTTCAGAAACTTTTCTTTCTTGTACTGAGCCTTCTTGATCTGCCTGGCCTTTTCAAATTTCCATTTCTCTTCAGTGATGAAATGGGCCAGCATGTGACTTTGACCAGGAGTCAAATTGAAATCAGGC
Organism: Triticum aestivum; assembly: GCF_018294505.1. NCBI lineage: Eukaryota > Viridiplantae > Streptophyta > Magnoliopsida > Poales > Poaceae > Triticum > Triticum aestivum. The sequence goes on from NC_057807.1 coordinate 36,841,030, forward strand.
ATAGGAGTGTTTGGATCCTTGTGCCAGAGATCAATGTAATCGAGGATTGCCCTTGGATCCAAAAGCAGTGGCACATTTGTGCCTTTGGCTCTAGCGGCCCTTTCTTGTCTGTCTCTGATGATTTCTGCAAGTTCATCATCATCAGCTTCATCGTCAAATGGCACTTGGAAGGCAACCTGTTTCTTCTTCGAACTTGGCCGAGGACCTCGACCAGTTGTTGCCTTTGTCTTCAGCAGAGTGGGGCCTGATGAAGAGTTTGGTGCAGCTGAGGAACTCGCTGAGACACCAGAGGCAATAGAGATGCCTGCAGTCCTTTGGCACGTGGCCAGATGTACAGGTGTTGAGGACTTTGTTGGAGCAGCTGATGACTTTGGGGGAGGAGCTGAGGATTTTGGAGGAGCAGGAGCCGCATGAGGAACTTGGCCGTGAGGGCACAGTTGGTGAAGCACTTGGCTTGTGAGCGGGCTTCTTTGCCATTGATTTTCTAGGCTTGACAGAGGCCTCAGTGGCAGCAGCAGTAGCAGAGTCTTCATTGAATTTCCTCACTGCTTCTTTGGCTTGTCTTGCCAACTTGGCTTGGCGTTTGGCCCATTCTTCAGGAAATTCCTCACCACGCTTGATGCTGGTGGGGTCAGCTTCTTGGCCAGGTGCCAATGGAGCTCTTGGGCATGGAGGATTTAGTGCAGATTTCTTCATATACTTTGGAGTAACATACCTGTACTCCCTCCATTCTCTTGCCCATCTCCTTTCAATCCTCTGTATGCGCACCTTGCGCTGAGTATTGTTCTCCTTTCCGAACTTGGCCTCATCAGGTGTGCAATAGTCAGCATAGATGTCCTCAAGGATCTCAAAAGCAGTCATGACCTCAGGCTTCTTTCCTCCTTTCTGCGGCTTCTTACCGTCTGCCATATTCTTCAGATGAGGAATTTGAACAATCGAATTCTCTGAAGAAGTATGCAACTTTTCTTCGAGGAACGCTGCAAATGAGTTAAGTTGATGAGAACCTAGTGATTCAGCAGCGGACATGAGTACCTGTGAACAGAGTATAGTCGCGAGGAATTTGGAGAGGTCATATGTGTTCTCAGAAGGTTTTTCAAAAAGAACAAGTTTGAGGAATTTGACCAGATGAGCCTTGAAGAATTTCACTAAGCGTTCTTTGTCTTAGGTTCCAGAGTTGTATAAATCGAGGATCCACACAATTGAGGAATCTTGAAGAAAAATGATGCTTAGAGAAATGAATCAAGAACAGATGACTAGTGAGGTGTTTTGTGTGTGAGGATTTGAAGAATAAAACACCTTTGAAGATTTTGTAGAGAAAATTTGAATCAAAGAGGGCAGTAAAAGTAACTTTTAATTACCCTGGATGAAGAACACGACGAACTGTGAAGTAGAACAGTGAAGTTCGTCAGTGTAGATCTTCCACGCCCTAACCCGACGGAGGAAGACAGCTACGGCGGCGGCGGAGTGAAGATTTCCGCGGCCGGCACGAGTACGACAGCGACGAGGTCGAGGCAGTGAAGCTCTTCCTCACCGGCGATGATGGAGTAGTGGCGGCGCTAGGGTTTGAGAAGCTCGAGCGAGAGAGAGATCGAGTGGAGTAAAGGAAGTGAGGAAGGGGAAAGGGGGTATTTATAGTCGCAGTGAAAAACTGTTCGCCCAAAGATTTAGGACGAACGTGCCCCTGACCCATCTCATCTGCTTGACATGTGTCACCCACATACTGAGAAGTGGAGATCGTGTTAGATCGTGGGTGAATAGATAAATCTATCGTGGGATACGGAACGGTTTGAGCAGCAAAACCGAAAATTTTGGATAAGATTAGTTAAAAGTTCCATTCGCAAAGTCTTCAGCCGACAAGGACACGGTGAAGATTTTGAACGAGTTTCAAATAGAACGCACATGAATAATTTGTGAATAGATTGGGTTGAGTGTAGCATAGAGGGGGAAGGGTCCAATCACATTCACTTAGCAGAAAACGCAACTTGAAGAAATAGCCATAAGTGAATGTTGTAGAGGACATAAACCCATATATATATATATATATATATATATATATATATATATATATATATATATAGTCAATGAAGAAAAATGACGGAAACAGTGGAGATTTTGCAAAGTTGAAGAATTTGAAAAACTGAAGAAAAACTGAGGAATTTCGAAAATGAAGATTTTCAACTTTGGTGGTGGCGTGACCCACCGTGTAAGAATGATGATTTCAGACACCATGTACAATTGTCATAGGGTTCTGAGAATAAAATTCTTCATTAATTTCTTCACACTTAGAGTGTTATTCTTCATTGATTGAAGAAAAACGTTTCTTCATGTGTTGCACATCTAAGTCATCAATTTTGCATAAGTGTCAGGATGTGTGTCCTTTTCAAAGAACATTCAAAGATTCTAAGATATTTAGATCACACCGCCACTTGCTAAATCTCTTCTCATCCAAGGGCTTTGTGAAGATATCGGCTAGCTGTTCTTCAGTCTTCACATGCTCGATGGAGATGTCGCCCTTCAACACATGATCACGAAGAAAATGATGACGAATCTGAATGTGCTTTGTCTTCGAGTGCTGAACAGGGTTGTGAGCAATCTTGATGGCACTCTCATTGTCACAGTAGAGAGGAAAATTCTTCACGTTGATGCCGTAGTCCTTGAGAGTTTGCTTCATCCACAGCAATTGAGCACAGCAAGAACCAGCAGCAATGTACTCAGCTTCTGCAGTGGACAGTGATACGCAGTTCTGTTTCTTCGAGGACCAACAGACCAAAGATCGTTCGAGGAAATGACAAGTACCAGATGTTGACTTGCAGTCCACATGATCACCAGCATAGTCAGAGTCAGAATATCCAATGAGATCAAAAGTAGAGCCCTTGGGGTACCATAATCCTAGTGTTGGTGTGTGAGCTAGATATCGAAGAATATGCTTCACAACCTTATTGTGTGATTCCTTCGGTGTAGCTTGAAATCGTGCACACATGAAAACACTAAGCATTATATCTGGCCTAGATGCACATAGGTACAATAAAGAACCAATCATGGAGCGGTATACCTTGTGATCGAAGTCAATACCATTTTCATCAGTGCATAGATGGCCATTTGTGGGCATAGGAATTTTGACGCCTTTGCAATCTTGCATGCTAAATTTCCTCAGAACATCCTTGAGGTATTTCTCCTGAGATATGAATATGCCATTGTGCTGTTGACGAATTTGAAGACCTAAGAAGAATTTCAACTCTCCCATCATAGACATTTGATATTCTTCACTCATCATATAGGCAAATTCATCACTATAACGTTGGTTAGTACAGCCAAAGATAATATCATCAACGTATATTTGGCACACAAACAGTTCACCATCATAAGATTTAGTAAAGAGAGTAGGGTCGAGTGAACCGCATGTGAAGCCATTCTTCATGAAGAATTCCCTCAAAGTATCATACCACGCCCGAGGGGCCTGCTTGAGGCAATAAAGGGCCTTGTTGAGTCTGAAGACTTTGTCAGGATTCTTTGGATCTTCAAAACCTGGGGGTTGAGCAACATATACCTCTTCCTCAAGCTTACCATTGAGGAATGCACTTTTCACACCCATTTGATATAAAGTGATATTATGATGGTTAGCATAAGCAAGTAATATGCGAATAGCCTCAAGTCTAGAAACAGGTGCAAAAGTTTCATCAAAATCAATTCCTTCAACCTGTGTGTAGCCTTGAGCTACAAGTCGTGCCTTATTCCTCATCATAAGGCCATTTTCATCTTGCTTGTTGCGGTAGATCCACTTTGTGCCAATGATATTATGCTTGCGAGGATCTGGACGTTTGACCAGTTCCCAGACATTGTTGAGCTCGAACTGATGTAATTCTTCTTGCATGGCCTGAATCCACTCAGGCTCCAGAAATGCTTCATCTACCTTAGTGTGCTCTGTGATGGAGACAAAAGCATAGTACCCACAAAAGTTAGATAAATGTGAAGCTTTTGAGCGTGTGAGAGGACCTGGTGCTTCAATGTCATCGATGATCTTATCAACTTGCACTTCTTTTGCAATGCGAGGATGAGCTAGTTTTCATCGAGGAATTTGATCAACATTTTCTTCAGCATTGTCTTCAGGTGCATTAGCTCGATGTTCTTCGCGTTCTGGAATGAATTCTTCAGCTGATTCTTCAGTAGGAATGATATCCTCAGTTGCCTTGAACTTGATAGAATCCACATGTGCTGGTTCATCTATCATAGAAGGTAGGTGCTCTCTTTGCGAGCCATTAGTTTCATCGAACCGCACATCTACAGTTTCAACAACCTTGTGAAGAATGTTGTTGAAGACTCTGTAGGTGTGCGAGTCCTTTCCGTAACCAAGCATAAAACCTTCATGTGCTTTCGGTGCAAATTTAGCATTGTGATGAGGATCCCTAATCCAACATTTTGCACCGACGACTTTGAAATAACTCACATTGGGTTTCTTGTCAGTGAGAAGTTCATATGCAGTCTTCTTGAAGAATTTGTATAGATATACTCTGTTGATGATGTGGCACGCGGTATCAATTGCATCAATCCAAAAACGATGAGGTGTTTTGTATTCATCAAGCATAGTGCGAGCCATTTCAGCGAGGGTTCTGTTCTTACGCTCCACGATGCCATTCTGCTGAGGAGTATAAGGAGCAGATAACTCATGAGTAATACCAAGTTCATCAAGATAGCCATCAAGACCGGAATTCTTGAACTCGGTCCCATTGTCAGTTCTGATGTGCTTGATCTTCACACCAAAGTTGGTTGAAGCCCTCGAGGAAAATTGTTTGAAGATTTCCTGCACTTCATGTTTGTAAGTGACAATGTGTACCCATGTGTAACGAGAATAGTCATCAACAATAACAAAGCCATATAGAGATGCATCATTTGAAACAGCAGAATAATGATTTGGACCGAAAAGATCCATGTGAAGCAATTCAAATGGTCGAGTGGTGGTCATGATAGTCTTCGCTGGATGCTTGGCCTTTGTCATCTTTCCTGCTTCACAAGCTTGTAAGTGCATCTAGTGCCCCTTAGTGATTTTGGTGTATTGAAGACTTATAGGTTAAGGGACTAATGCGTTTGTGAGTGTACACAGGTCTATAAGTCTATGAGGAGTTTGATATTTACAGAGAAAGTCGACCCCTAAAAATGAAGTTCTTCAACTGAAGACTTTGATATTCTGAAGACTTTCTGAAGACTTTGAAAGTGAAGAAATTGGTGTGACCTTGAAGACTTGGTATTCATTTGTGGAACATGAAGCGTGAAGACTTTTGTTTTCGTAGTTTCATTTTCTCTTTCTTGAGTCATAGGAAACACCGTACTGTTAAAGGGGGTCGAGGAAATACTAAGGAAAAATTTCCATGTGATGCTCAACTCAAAATCCTACACCTACCAATCCCTTCGAGTGAAGCCTTTGGAAATCTCATACAGTTCAGTCACTTTCTTCAGTGACAGAGACGAAGTTCTTCTGGTCGCTGATGAATTTGTTCTGACTGAGGAGTTAGGAATTTGCCAGTGCGAATTACCTACACAGTGAGGAACATGATAGCCCTGAGGAATTTGAGAGTCAAATTTCCGACCATTGTTGTGCTGCGCGCCAGCTGTCCCAAAATATCTTATCCACCTAACGGTCATTGAGGGGCATTTATGTCTTATCATGTCGGGCTGCTCCCTAGGCTATAAATAGCCGCCCCCTACAACCACTAGCTGGTTGGCTGCTCCGAGAGAACTTGACGCTTGTCATTTGAGAGCAACCCATCCTCCGAGGACTTTGAGCGAAAATCATCGAGTGAGGAAAACCCAAAACCAAACCCCTACAAACCCAAAGTGATTGAGCATCACTGAAGAAATTTATCATGCGTGGATCCGACGCTTGTTACCTTTGAAGACTGTGCTTCTTCCAGACGGTTAGGCATCAAGGTCTAGAGCATCCAAGAGGAATTGTGGATCGCTGAGTGACCAAGTCTGTGAAGGTTTGGAAGTCGCCTGAAGACTTAGCACGAGTGATTGGACGAGGTCTGTGTGACCTTAGTTCAAGGAGAATACGGTGAGGACTGGGTGTCCTGAGCTGCATGCTCAGCGACTGGGTGTCCGGGACTGTGTGTCCTTGAGTTTAAATACTCAGCCGCTCCAACCAGACGTACAACTGAGACAACAGTTGGAACTGGTCTACCAAATCATTGTCTTCACCAACCTAACTGGTTGTATTTCCTCAACCCTTTCATTTCCTCATTACTGTGTTGACTGTTTGTTCATATCTGTGTTTGAAGACTTTGACTGAAGACTTTCTCAATTTCCTCAGTTCAATTTCTTCAGTCTGTTTGTCTTCATCTTGTGTTATCCTATGATTACGCTTTCTGTACTCTGTGCTAGTCTTCATTTCATCATGATGACCATGCTTGTATTCTGTTATGCTTACTTCTGAGTACTTATTCCGCTGCTAATAGTTCTTCGCTAAGGAATTTCCTCACCGGCAAATTCCTTAGTGAAGAATTCATAAAAATCGCCTATTCACCCCCCCTCTAGTCGACATAACGCACTTTCAATTGGTATCAGAGCAAGGTACTCCCTTGTTCTGTGTGATTTTGGTTTAACCGCCTGGAGTTTTAGTTATGTCGACCGCAGGTATGAAGAAAGTGACATGCCCTATCTTTGACGGTCATGATTATCCCAAGTGGAAGGCCATGATGAGGAAGCGCCTCATGGCAATGAACAGCAAGCTGTGGACCGTCACTGAGATTGGTCTTACTGATCTATGCAAGATGGCGGACGCTGATGATATTCGCAAGTACACTCGACTTGACATCTTGGCGAAGGATATCATCTGTTCCTACCTATACAGAGATGAATTCAGGCGCATTATGCATCTTTGCAATGCGAAGCTTATCTGGGACCGGATCTCCGATGTCTATGAGGGTCATCGAACCCGTCATGATCCCTGGTTTGAGGACTTCGAGGAATCTCTCAAAACGATGACTTTCGAGCCAGAATCATCATCTTCTGCATCATGTCTCATGGCAAAGGGTGACGAGGTAACCGAATGCTCCTCATCCGAGTCTTGTGACGATGAATCTGATGATGATGGATCTGATGATGATATTGAATCTAGTTATACCAAACTTGTTTGCATTGCCACTAAACAACAAATGGCTTTGGAACAAGTTCAAAACATGCTAGACAAAAGTGATGATATGTTGGGTGAAGAAATGGATCGCACTAAAGCCCTGACTGAAAATCTTCAGAGACTTCAGTCTAGGTTTGATAACCTTCAAAGTCATCATAACACTCTCTTATCTGATCATGAGAAACTTTCTTATGAATTTCTTCAAAGAAAGCAAGATCTTGAGAAGCTAAGAGTGAGTTATGAAGATCTTCAGAAGGAGCGCGATTCATTACTAGCTCAACAAATCAGCGCTTCTCAGGAAGAATTTGTACCTCCATGCTTAAAGTGCATTGAACGTGAATCTGCTAATTCTTCACCTGAATGTTCAAATGCTTCAACTGTTACAAATTCTTCACCTACCTCTGCTATCACTAATTCCTCATCTGAGGACATTGCTAGTATCACTGACGATGCAGGGCTGAAGGAATTGTACATGACAGGCATGTACAAAAGCCTCAAAGGGCATCAGACTCTTTGTGATGTGCTTAAAAAGCAGATCCTCAACAGAAACCCTAGGAAAGAGGGTATCGCCTTTGAGAGGAAACTTAATGCTGATGGAACATATTGGAAGCCTGAGCAGTACCCCAAAACCTCATGGGTTGCTGCAAAGGGACCTCCAGTTGATCCATCTAACTTATCTGGCTTTACATGTGAATCTCCTCATCCTTCTGATGAGTCATTTGACTCCAACTATAAACTGTTCAAAAATCAGAATGGTGAAGTATTTGCTAGATATGTTGGCACTAACTGCAAGAACGGTTCTCCTATGAAGAAAATCTGGGTTCCCAAGAAGTGCCTTGAAAGTCTTCAGGTGAATGTCCTCATGACACCACCAGTGAAGAACAGGAACCCCAGATCAAATTCTTCATATGGATCAAATTCCTCAAATGGATCAAAGTCCTCATATGATTATCATCGTGCTAACAACTCTGTTTCGCAGGGTAGAGCTAAGGACTGTGAATATGTGCATTATTCTTCAAACCATTATGTTCATAAGTCCTCGAAGAATTTCTCTACTTATTCATATGCTTACCCTAACCCATCTTATGTGAAACGAAATGGTTTGGCTTCTATGCCACCATTCTCGTATGGTGCTCGCAGAGTGATGAACTCTTTGCTACCCCTTCAGATGTGGGTGGTGAAGAAAAATAACTAATCTCTTCTGCAGGGTCAGGTCTCCAGACGTGCCTTAACGTCTGAAGAATTTGCTGGGGACCTGACAAAATTGCCTGAAAGGACGCAGGCAAATCATGATGAAATAAACTTTCACACGTCCTCCTACTGCTATATCTGTTTACTGCTTGATGAAATTCATCTGATGAACTTGATATCATATTCTTCATTGATGAAGCATATGAGATTGTAAGTTACACTAATTCATCTGCAGGATGATCAACCCAAAGCCACTGAATGGGTCCTCGATAGTGGATGTACAAATCACATGACTGGTGACAAGAATCTTTTGATGGATGCTCCCTTATCACCGTCACATCTGAAGCATATCATCTTTGCTGACAAAGGCAAAAGTCAGGTATTGGGTCTTCGTAAGGTTGCGATCTCTAAGGATAAACACATGGACAAAGTCATGCTTGTTGAGTCCTTAGGATACAACCTCATGTCAGTCTCAATGCTTTGTGATCTTGATATGGTTGTTGTCTTTGGCAAGTATCGCTGTGTTGTGATTATGGAAGCTGACAATTCCAAAGTCTTCGAAGGCTTTAGGAGAGGAGATTTGTATATTGTTGATTTCTCTACAGGACCACAACCAGCCGTGTGTCTACTTGCAAAAGCTTTAGAAGGCTGGCTATGGCATCGATGACTTGGTCACGCAGGCATGAGGAATAAGCACACGCTTGCGAAGAAGAAGCATGTCATTGGCATTGAGAATGTCAAATTCCTCAAGGATCACTTATGCGGAGCCTGTGAAGCTGGAAAAATGACCAAGGCCAAGCATCCAGCGAAGACTATCATGACCACTACTCGTCCATTCGAATTGCTTCACATGGACCTCTTCGGACCTAATCATTACTCAGCAGTCACTAATGATGCATCTCCATATGGTTTTGTCATTGTTGATGATTACTCTCGATATACATGGGTACACATTGTTACTTACAAACATGAAGTGCAGGAAGTCTTCAAACGTTTTTCCTCGAGGGCTTCAACCAACTTTGAGCCCACTAAGGTAGATGAAGCATTTTTGGAGCTGGAGTGGATTCAGGCTATGCAAGAAGAATTACATCAGTTCGAGCTCAACAATGTCTGGGAACTGGTCAAACATCCAGATCCTCGCAAGCATAATATCATTGGCACAAAGTGGATCTACCGCAACAAGCAAGATGAAAATGGCCTTGTGGTGAGGAATAAGGCACGACTGGTAGCTCAAGGCTACACACAGGTTGAAGGAATTGATTTCGATGAAACTTTTGCACCTGTTGCTAGACTTGAGGCTATTCGCATATTACTTGCTTATGCTAACCATCATGATATCATCTTATATCAAATGGATGTGAAAAGTGCATTCCTCAAGGGTAAGCTTGAGGAAGAAGTATATGTTGCTCAACCCCCAGGTTTTGAAGATCCAAAGAATCCTGACAAAGTCTTCAGACTTAATAAGGCCCTCTATGGCCTCAAGCAAGCCCCTCGGGCGTGGTATGATACATTGAAGGAATTCTTCGTGAAGAATGGCTTCAGACCCGGTTCACTCGACCCTACTCTCTTTACTAAATCTTATGATGGTGAACTGTTTGTGTGCCAAATATATGTTGATGATATTATCTTTGGCTGTACTGACCAACGTTATAGTGATGAATTTGCCTATATGATGAGTGAAGAATATCAAATGTCTATGATGGGAGAGTTGAAATTCTTCTTAGGTCTTCAAATTCGTCAACAGCGCAATGGCATATTCATATCTCAGGAGAAATACCTCAAATATGTACTGAGGAAATTCGGCATGCAAGATTGCAAAGGCGTCAAAATTCCTATGCCCACAAATGGCCATCTATGCACTGATGAAAATGGTATTGACTTCGATCACAAGGTATACCGCTCCATGATTGGTTCTTTATTGTACTTATGTGCATCTAGGCCAGATATAATGCTTAGTGTTTGCATGTGCGCCCGATTTCAAGCTGCACCGAAGGAATCACACCATAAGGCTGTGAAGCATATTCTTCGATATCTAGCTCACACACCAACACTAGGATTATGGTAACCCAAGGGCTCTGCTTTTGATCTCATTGGATATTCTGACTCTGACTATGCCGGTGATCGTGTGGACCGCAAGTCAACTTCTGGCACTTGTCATTTCCTCGGACGATCTTTGGTCTATTGGTCCTCGAAGAAACAGAACTGCGTATCACTGTCCACTGCGGAAGCTGAATACATTGCTGCTGGCTCTTGCTGTGCTCAACTGCTTTGGATGAAGCAAACACTCAAGGACTATGGCGTCAACGTGAAGAATGTGCCTCTCCTCTGCGACAATGAGAGTGCCATCAAGATTGCTCACAACCCAGTTCAGCACTCGAAGACAAAGCACATTCAGATTCGTCATCATTTTCTTCGTGATCATGTGTTGAAGGACGACATCTCCATCGAGCACGTGAAGACTGAAGAATAGCTAGCCGATATCTTCACTAAGCCCTTGGATGAGAAGAGATTTAGCAAGTTGCGGTGTGAGCTAAATATCTTAGAATCTTCGAATGTTCTTTGAAAAGGACACACATCCTAACACTTATGCAAAATTGATGACTTAGATGTGCAACACATGAAGAAACGTTTTTCTTCAATCAATGAAGAATAACACTCTAAGTGTGAAGAAATTAATGAAGAATTTGATTCTCAGAACCCTACGACAATTGTACGCGGTGTCTGAAATCATCATTCTTATATGGTGGGTCACGCCACCACAAAATCTTCACTGTTTCCTTCGTTTTTCTTCATTGGCTATATATATATATGAGTTTATGTCCTCTACAGCATCCACTTATAGCTATTTCTTCAAGTTGCTTTTTCTGCTAAGTGAATGTGATCGGACCCTTCCCCCTCTATGCTATACTCAAGCCAATCTATTCACAAATTCTTCATATGCGTTCTATTTGAAACTCGTTCAAAATCTTCACTTTGTCCTTGTCAACTGAAGAAATTGCGAACGAAACTTTAAAACAAATCTTATCCAAATTTCGGTTTTGCCGCTCAAACCGTTCCGCATCCCACAATGCATTATTCTATTCACCCACGATCATACATGATCTCAACTACACAGTACGTGGGTGACACATGTCGCGAGAAGGAGAAAGGGCAGGGGCACGTTCATCCCAAATCTTCGGGCGAACAGTTTTCCACCGTGTCTATAAATACCCCTCTCCCCTTCCTCACTTCATTTACTCCGCTCGATCGCTACTCTCTCACTCGAGCTCCTCAAACTCTAGCACCACCGCTACTCCATCGTCGCCGGCGAGGAAGAGCTTCGCTGCCTCGACCTCGTCGCCGTCGTACTCACGCCGACCGCGGAAATCTTCACTCCGCCGCCACCGTAGCTGTCTTCCTCTGCCAAGTTAGGGCGTGGGAGATCTAACCTGACGAACTTCACATCTGTTCTTCTCCGTTCGTCGTGTTCTTCACTTCGGGTAATTAAAAGTTACTTTTATTACTCACTTTGATTCTCAAACTTCCTGAAAATCTTCAAAGGTGTTTATTCTTCAAATCTTCACACATATGAACACCTCACATCATATGACCTTGAACTGTTTCTCTAAGCAATCATTTTCTTCAAGATTCCCTAATTGTGTGGATCTTCGATCTGTACAACTCTGGAACCTAAGACAAGAACGCTTAGTGAAATTCCTCAAGGTTCATCTGGTCAAATTCCTCAAAACTTGTTCTTTTCGAAAAACCTTCTCAGAACGCATATGACCTCTCCGAATTCCTCGCACCTGTACCCTATTCACAGGTACTCATGTCTGCTGCTGAATCACCAGGTTCTCATCAACTTAACTCATTTGCAGCGTTCCTCGAAGAAAAATTGCATACTTCTTCAGAGAACTCGATTGTTCAAATTCCTCAACTGAAGAATATGGCAGACGGTAAGAAGCCGCAGAAAGGAGGAAAGAAACCTGAGGTTATGACTGCGTTTGAAATCCCTGAGGAAATTTATGCTGACTATTGCACACCTGATGAAGCAAAATTTGGCAAAGAAAACAAAAATCAGCGCAAGGTGCGCATTCAGAGGATTGAATGGAGATGGGCAAGGGAATGGAGGGAATACAGATATGTGACTCCAAAGTACATGAGGAATTCGCCCTCAATCCTCCATGCCCAAGAGCTCCATTGGCACCTGGCCAAGTAGCTGACCCCACAAGCATCAAACGTGGTGAGGACTTTCCTAAAGAATGGGCTAAGCGCCAAGCTAAATTGGCAAGACAAGCCAAGGAGGTAGTGAAGAAATTCAATGAGGATTCTGCCACTGCTACTGCTACTGAGGCCTCGGTCAAACCAAGGAAATCCATGCCAAAGAAGCCTGCTCGTAAGCCAAGTGCTTCACCAACAGCGCCCTCACGGCCAAGTTCCTCAGCAATGCCCTCACGGCAAATTCCTCACACTGCTACTGCTCCATCAAAGTCCTCAGCTCCTGTGCATCTGGCTATATGTCAAAGGACTGCTGGTTTCTCGATTGCCTCTGGTGTTTCAGCAAGTTCCTCAGCTGCACCAATTTCCTCATCAGGCCCCACACTTTTGAAGACCAAAGCAACAGCTGGACGAGGTCCTCGGCCAAGTCCAAAGAAGAAACAGGTCGCATTCCATGTGCCTTCTGATGATGAACTTGCAGAAATCATCAGAGACAGACAGGTGAAGGCCGCTAGAGCCAAAGGCACATCTGTGCCACTGCTTTTGGATCCGAGAAAAATCCTCGATTACATTGATCTCTGGCACAAGGATCCTAAGACCCCTATGCCTGATTTTCACCTGACCTCTGGTCAAAGTCACATGCTGACCCATTTCATCACTGAAGAGAAATGGAAGTTTGAAAAGGCAAGAGAGATCAGGAAAGCTCAATACAGAAAGGAGAAGCTCCTAAAGAAAAACGTTGCCAGAATGACACCTGAGGAACTTCTCCAGGCTCAGTCTGAAATTCAAGCCCTCAGCAAAGACTTTGATGCCTACTATGCTGATTGGCAAGGAGCTAAAGTAAGATTCGTCAATCTAACAAAGAAATTCACAAATGTTGCAGCCCCATCGCAACAAGAAAATCTTCAGGCTGCAGACTCTGCTCAGCCTGCTGAAGAACATGCCAGCACCGTTGATGCCTTTCAGCCTGCTGAAGAAAATGCTCGTTCCAGGGCTGGTGAAGAAATTCCAGCCGCTGAAGAAATTGCCAGGGCATCCACTAATGGTGCGCCTGAAGAAACTGAAGAGATCGGAGCAACTGCATCAGTTGCGCCTGAAGAAAATGAACCAGATTCCTCAGCTCCTCCCGCGCCCACACCAACTCCAATTCTTCCATCTGCTTCTGATGTGAAGAAGACCAAGGCTGCAAAGCGAGCTGCAGTGAAGAAAAGGAAGGCATCAGCTGCGTCAAACTCTTTGGCTACGAAGAAAATGAAGCCAATGACAAGTTCACTCGAAAATCCAATTGATGTTGTTCCGATTTCCTCCATGCCATCAAAGGACCTTGTTCCTTTTGGAGAAGACTATGAGATCCCAAGCAGATCTGATGAAGAAAATCATTCTGCTGCTTCGTCAGAGCAGATTGATAAGAAATTGAAGTGGAAGCAATCCCTTCAACCCCAATCATTTCCTCGCCTATGCCTTAGTTCACAGCTGAAGAGGCCGGTGTTGAGGAACTTGAAGAAGATGTGGATATTGGAAGCACAACGCCAGTGATGAACGATGACTTTTGGGAAAGTCAGCATCCAAATTCTCCACTCTTCACCCCAATCCAACAGATACCTCAGTCCCCTACTCCAACTGTTCAAATGGGCTCTGAAGAAACTCATCGCACTTCATCTGTCCATGAAGAAATTCCAGCCGCTAGTGCTGATGAACCTGCTGCTGCTGATCCTCAGACTGCACCTGTTGAGGAACAAGAAATTCCTCAGCCTGAAGAACCTAAGCTCGCGATTCCTGAGGTGGTGATGCAACTCACTGACACCCCTCTGCCAAAGCCAAAGAATCCGTTCTCAAGCAAACAAAAGTTCAAGGCTAAAGATTTCTTTGCCGAGCACGTATTCTTCACTGATTATAATCCATATAATTCTGCTCGCATAAGGAAGAGGCGTTTCTGGACTGCCAGCCAAGCCAATTTCTATTCCTCAGTGCTCTTCAACAAAGACAAAGTCTTCGATCATGCACATATTCCTCATGTGGACATGGAGTCTCTGCCCGGCTTTGAGCCAGTCCTTAGTGTTCTTCACGACGCAGGACTTCTGAATTTCTGCACTGATATCTGTGACTGGAATGAAGAACTCATTCTTCAATTCTATGCAACTCTGCACATCACCGGAGACGCTGAAGACGTGAACTCATGGGTATTAGACTGGATGTCTGAAAATACTCACTACAAGGCACTACCAACTGAATTGCTTCGTGCTCTACCACTCAGTCCTCCACTTGATGGTGCTCGTCGTATCTACAACGAACCAGAACTTTCAAATCACTATATGCAAGTGCTGATGAAGCCTTTGAAGCCAAGGCAGGCCCCACGAACCAAATTCCTCGTCAAGGAATTACTCTATGTGCCTCGGACTGTCTATCGAATTCTGACGAAGACAATGAGTCCTATCAAAGGCCACGACTCAAATGATGAAGAAGTCGTTGGCATCATGAAGAATATGCTTTTCAACATCATTCATGGCGTTCCCGTCAACTTCCATGATTTCTTCATGAGGACTCTGGCCAATATTGCTATGTCACCATTCGAGCTGAAGCCCTATGCTCCTTGGATTATGAGATTCATCAGGGCAAGATCTTCACTGAATTACAAAGCTGACACTCTGAACCACGGTAGCTACTTGCCTCCCATTGAAGTCCTCAAACAGACAGTTTTATCAGCTGATGATAAAGGCAAGGCCGCTGCTGTGATCGATGAAGGCATTCGTCCATTGGATGGTCAATTTTGGAAGGCTGCATCTTACTCTACCAATGACGATTCTGCCACACATGACTCTGCCGCAAATACCTCAGCCAAGCAAAATCCTCAAGCCACAGCACCCAGGGTGATGACTGACCGTGAGTTACTCCTCAGTCTTCATCAGAAGGTTGATCGCAATCACAAATGGGTAAAGCGTCAGTTTGGTGCACTTCTTCACAATATGACCTCAACACATAATGCAGTGAAGAAGAACCAATACTACCTTCATGAAACCTTCAACCGCACCTGGGCTGTCCTCACTCATGTCTATAGCGCTGAAGAACTGAAGACTATGGGTCTCAAGGAAGAATTTGACTGGTCTGCACCTCCTCCGAAGAAATTCAAGAGGGTCAAAATTCCTCCACTGGTGGCCAGCTCTTATTCTTCATCGCGTGACAGTGATGAGTATGAAGATTTGGACGACACTGCGGCAGGCCCTGCTACAACAAACAACCCCGACAACACTGGCGCTCCTCCATCGACTTGAAATTCTTCAGGGGGATTAGTCCTCAGTTTCAATCCTTTTGGTCATTTGATGACAAAGGGGGAGAAATCTGAGTTAATCTTCAAGCGGGTCTATATTAAGGGCATTTTTTTAAGTTACAACTCTCATTCTTCTGAAACTTTTATTTGGATCGAGTTGTAATCTTAAACCCGATGGTGCGCTGATACTTTTGTTGCATTATGCTTTGCATGCTTATTCCTCGTTAATGACATTGCACGCATGCTGAATCTCATCAGGCACCATATTTCATCATGCATTTCAAATTCTTCATATTATATATCAAATGTGTGTATGAATTACAAGATATAGGGGGAGATCTCCATGATTCAACTCTTCAAATGTGCATTGCCTCAAAAGCAAATTCCTCACTATGCACATCTTCAGGGGGAGTTCTTCTATATCTTGTAATCAAATTCCTCAATATCAGTGTATACACTTCATATGTTTATCCCCGTTGAAAACTTAACCTATGTTGTCATCAATCACCAAAAAGGGGGAGATTGTAAGTGCATCTAGTGCCCCTTAGTGATTTTGGTGTATTGAATACTTATAGGTTAAGGGACTAATGCGTTTGTGAGTGTACACAGGTCTATAAGTCTATGAGGAGTTTGATATTTACAGAGAAAGTCGACCCCTAAAAATGAAGTTCTTCAACTGAAGACTTTGATATTCTGAAGACTTTCTGAAGACTTTGAAAGTGAAGAAATTGGTGTGACCTTGAAGACTTGGTATTCATTTGTGGAACATGAAGCGTGAAGACTTTTGTTTTCGTAGTTTCATTTTCTCTTTCTTGAGTCATAGGAAACACCGTACTGTTAAAGGGGGTCGAGGAAATACTAAGGAAAAATGTCCATGTGATGCTCAACTCAAAATCCTACACCTACCAATCCCTTCGAGTAAAGCCTTTGGAAATCTCATACAGTTCAACCACTTTCTTCAGTGACAGAGACGAAGTTCTTCTGGTCGCTGATGAATTTGTTCTGACTGAGGAGTTAGGAATTCGCCAGTGCGAATTACCTACACAGTGAGGAACATGATAGCCCTGAGGAATTTGAGAGTCAAATTTCCGACCGTTGCTGTGTTGCGCGCCAGCTGTCCCAAAATATCTTATCCACCTAACGGTCATATCATTGAGGGGCATTTATGTCTTATCATGTCGGGCTGCTCCCTAGGCTATAAATAGCCGCCCCCTACAACCACTAGCTGGTTGGCTGCTCCGAGAGAACTTGACACTTGTCATTTGAGAGCAACCCATCCTCCGAGGACTTTGAGCGAAAATCATCGAGTGAGGAAAACCCAAAACCAAACCCCTACAAACCCAAAGTTATTGAGCATCACTGAAGAAATTGATCCTGCGTGGATCCGACGCTTGTTACCTTTGAAGACTGTGCTTCTTCCAGACGATTAGGCGTCAAGGTCTAGAGCATCCAAGAGGAATTGTGGATCACCGAGTGACCAAGTCTGTGAAGGTTTGGAAGTCGCCTGAAGACTTACCACGAGTGATTGGACGAGGTCTGTGTGACCTTAGTTCAAGGAGAATACGGTGAGGACTGGGTGTCCTGAGCTGCGTGCTCAGCGACTGGGTGTCCGGGACTGTGTGTCCTCGAGTTTAAATACTCAGCCGCTCCAACCAGACGTACAACTGAGACAACAGTTGGAACTGGTCTACCAAATCATTGTCTTCACCAACCTAACTGGTCCTATTTCCTCAACCCTTTCATTTCCTCATTACTGTGTTGAGTGTTTGTTCATATCTGTGTTTGAAGACTTTGACTGAAGACTTTCTCAATTTCTTCAGTCTGTTTGTCTTCATCTTGTGTTATGCTGTGATTATGCTTTCTGTACTCTGTGCTAGTCTTCATTTCATCATGATGACCATGCTTGTATTCTGTTATGCTTACTTCTAAGTACTTATTCCGCTGCTAATAGTTCTTTGCTAAGGAATTTCCTCACCGGCAAATTCCTTAGTGAAGAATTCATAAAAATCGCCTATTCACCCCCCCTCTAGTCGACATAACGCACTTTCAAAGCTCCGCATAAGTGATCGTTGAGGAATTTGACATTCTCAATGCCAATGACATGCTTCTTCTTCGCTAGCGTGTTCAGATTCCTCATGCCATCATGACCAAGTCGTCGATGCCATAGCCAGCCTTCTGAAGCTTTTGCAAGTAAGCACACGGCTGGTTGTGATCCTGTAGAGAAATCAACAATATACAGATCTCCTCTCCTAAAGCCTTCGAAGACTTTCGAATGGTCAGTTTCCATGATCACAACACAACGATACTTGCCAAAGACAACAACTATATCAAGATCACAAAGCATTGAGACAGACATGAGGTTGTATCCTAAGGACTCGACAAGCATGACTTTGTCCATGTGTCGATCCTTTGAGATCACAACCTTACCTAGACCCAATACCTGACTTTTGCCTTTGTCAGCAAAGATGATATGCTTCAGACGTGATGGTGATAAAGGAGCATCCATCAATAGGTTCTTGTCACTAGTCATGTGATTTGTACATCCACTATCGAGGACCCACTCACTGGCTTTGGGTTGATCATCCTGCAGATGAATTAGTGCATCTTACGAACTCATATACTTCATCAGTGAAGAATATGATATCAATTCATCAGATGAATTTCATCAAAGAGTAAAAACAGATATAGCAGTATGAGGACGTGTCAAATGAAAGTTCATTTCATCATGATTTGCCTACGTCCTTTTAGGCATTTTTGTCAGGCCCCCAGCAAATTCTTCAGACGTTAAGCACGTCTGGAGACCTGACCCTGCATTAGAGATTAGTTCTTTTTCTTCACCACCCACATCTGAAGGGGTGGTAAAGAGTTCATCGCTCTACGGGCTCCATATGAGAATGGTGGCATAGAATCCAATCCATTTCGTTTCACATAAGAGGGGTTAGGGTAAACATATGAATAAGTAGAGAAATTCTTCGAGGACTTATGAACATATTGGTTTGAAGAATAATGCACATATTCATAGCCCTCAGCTCTACCCTGCGAAACAGAGTTGTTAGCATGATGATAATCATATGAGGACTTTGATCCTTTTGAGGAATTTGATCCATATGAAGAATTTGGTCCATATGAAAAGTTTGATCTGGGGTTCCTATTCTTCAGAGGTGGTGTCATGAGAATATTCACCTGAAGACTTTCAAGGCACTTCTTGGGAACCGAGATTTTCTTCATAGGAGAACCGTTCCTGCAGTTAGTGCCAACATATCTAGCAAATACTTCACCATTCTGATTTTTGAACAGTTTATAGTTGGAGTCAAATGACTCATCAGAAGAATGAGGAGATTCACATGTAAAGCCAGATAAGTTAGATGGATCAACTGGAGGTCCCTTTGCAGCAACCCATGAGGTTTTGGGGTACTGCTCAGGCTTCCAATATGTTCCATCAGCATTAAGTTTCCTCTCAAAGGTGATACCCTCTTTCCTAGGGTTCCTGTTGAGGATCTGCTTTTTAAGCACATCACAAAGAGTCTGATGCCCTTTGAGGCTTTTGTACATGCCTGTCATGTACAATTCCTTCAGCCCTGCATCGTCAGTGATACTAGCAATGTCCTTAGATGAGGAATTAGTGATAGCAGAGGCAGGTGAAGAATTTGTAATAGTTGAAGCATTTGAACATTCAGGTGAAGAATTAGCAGATTCACGTTCAATGCACTTTAAGCATGGAGGAACAAATTCTTCGTGAGAAGTGCTGATTTGTTGAGCTAGCAATGAATCGCGCTCCTTCTGAAGATCTTCATAACTCACTCTTAGCTTCTCAAGATCTTGCTTTCTTTGAGGAAATTCATAAGAAAGCTTCTCATGATCCGATAAGAGAGTGTTATGATGACCTTGAAGGCTATCAAACCTGGACTGAAGTCTCTGAAGATTTTTAGTCAGGGCTTTAGTGCGATCCATTTCTTCACCCAACATATCATCACTTTTGTCTAGCAAGTTTTGAACCTTTTCAAAAGCCCTTTGTTGTTTTACAGCAATCTTGGCAAGTTTAGAGTAGCTGGGCTTGAGATCTTCATCAGATTCATTCTCACTAGATTCATAGGAGGTATATTTGAGTACCTTTGCACCCTTTGCCATGAAGCAATAGGTGGGAGCGTAGTCATCATTATCTTTGTCAGCCTTGTTGGTGAGGTCAGCTTCTTCAGAGTTGAAGATGGACTTGCTGACGAATGCAGTAGCAAGAGCCAGACTCGCCACACCAGACTCGGACTCCTCAGATGCCTCCTCTTCCTCATGTTCCTCAAATTCAGCTTCAGAGTCCATTTCCATGCCAATGAATGCCTGAGCCTTCTTGGAGCTGCTCTTCTTGTGAGATGAAGACTTCGAGGATTTTGATGATGAGGATTTTGAAGATTTCTTCTTCTTCTTAGCGTCATCAGAACTGTAATCCTTGTATTTCTTCTTCTTTAATTCCTTTTCCCACTGAGGACAATCTTGAATATAGTGACCAGGTTTCTTGCATTTGTGGCATAGCCTTCTCTTATAGTCACTTGATGAGGAATCACTGCTCCTTGAGGATTTTCCAAAGCGACCATGTCTTGAGAACTTCTGGAACTTCTTCACGAGCAGTGCTAGCTCCTGGCTCAATTCTTCAGGATCACCAAGGCTACTACCAGAATCTTCACATTCAGATTCAGACACAGCCTTGGCCTTCAGGGCACGTGTGTTGCCATAGCTTGAACCATAGAGATCTCTCTTTTCAGCAAGCTGGAACTCATGAGTATTTAGCCTCTCGAGGATATCAGCGGGATCTAATGACTTGTAGTCAGCATGTTCTTGTATCATCAGTGCCAGAGTATCAAATGAGGAATCAAGTGATCTCAACAATTTCTTCACCACCTCATGGTTGGTGATGTCAGTGGCACCAAGTGCTTGGAGCTCATTTGAGATGTCAGTGAGGCGATCGAAGGTTTGTTGAACATTTTCATTGTCGAGTCTTTTGAAGCGGTTGAAGAGATTGCGAAGAACATCAACTCAAGAGTCACGCTGAGTTGAGACTCCTTCATTTACTTTGGACAGCCTATCCCAGATAAGCTTAGCAGTTTCAAAAGCACTCACTCTTCCATACTGTCCTTTTCTCAGATGGCCACATATGATATTCTTCGCTTGATAATCGAGTTGCTTGAATCTCTTCACATCGGTAGCATTCAGTGAGGGTGAGACAATGGGAACACCATTTTCCACAACATACCAGAGATCGTTATCAATTGCCTCAAGATGCATTAGCATCTTATTCTTCCAGTAAGGGTAGTCTGTCCCATCAAAGGTAGGACAGCCAGCAGAGACCTTGATCATACCTGCGGTCGACATAACTAAAACTCCAGGTGGTTAAACCAAAATCACACAGAACAAGGGAGTACCTTGCTCTGATACCAATTGAAAGTGCGTTATATCGACTAGAGGGGGGGTGAATAAGCGATTTTTATGAATTCTTCACTGAGGGATTTGCCGGTGAGGAAATTCCTTATCGAAGAACTACTTGTAGCGGAATAAGTACTTAGAACTAAGCATAGCAGAATACAGGCATGGTCATCATGATGAAATAAAGACAAGCACAGAGTACAGATAGCGTAATCACAGGATAACACAAGATGAAGACAAACAGACTAAAGAAATTGAACTGAGGAAATTGAGAAAGTCTTCAGTCAAAGTCTTCAAACATAGATATGAACAATCACTTAACACAGTAATGAGGAAATGAAAGAGTTGAGGAAATAGAACCAGTAAGGTTGGTGAAGACAATGATTTGGTAGACCAGTTCCAACTGTTGTCTCAGTTGTACGTCTGGTTGGAGCGGCTGAGTATTTAAACTCGAGGACACACAGTCCCGGACACCTAGTCGTTGAGCACGCAGCTCAGGACACCAAGTCCTCACTGTATTCTCCTTGAACTAAGGTCACATAGACCTCGTCCAATCACTCGTGGTAAGTCTTCAGGCGACTTCCAAACGTTCACAGACTCGGCCACTCGGCGATCCACAATTCCTCTTGGATACTCTAGACCATGACGCCTAACCGTCTGGAAGAAGCACAGTCTTCAAAGGTAACAAGCGTCAGATCCATGCAGGATCAATCTCTTCAGTGATGCTCAATCACTTTGGGTTTGTCGGTGTTTGGGTTTGGGTTTTTCCTCACTCGATGATTTTCGCTCAAAGTCCTCGAAGGATGGGATGCTCTCAAATGACAAGTGTCAGTTTCTCTCGGAGCAGCCAACCAGCTAGGGGTTGTAGGGGGCGGCTATTTATAGCCTAGGGAGCAGCCCGACATGATAAGACATAAATGCCCTTGTCTGATATGACCGTTAGGTGGATAAGATATTTTGGGACAGCTAGCACGCAGCACAGCAATGGTCGGAAATTTGACTCTCAAATTCCTCACGGCTATCATGTTTTTCACTGTGTAGGCAATCCGCACTGGCGAATTCCTAACTCCTCAGTCAGAACAAATTCCTCAGCGACCAGAAGAACTTCGTCTCTGTCACTGAAGAAATTGACTGAACTGTATGAGATTTCCAAAGGCTTCACTCGAAGGGATTGATAGGTGTAGGATTTTGAGTTGAGCATCACATGGAAATTTTTTCCTTAGTATTTTCTCGACCCCCTTTAACAGTACGGTGTTTCCTATGACTCAAGAAAGAGAAAAACAAAACTATGAAAACGAAAGTCTTCAAGCTTCATATTCCTCGCATGAATATCAAGTCTTCACGGATACACCAATTTCTTCACTTTCAAAGTCTTCATGAAAGTCTTCAGGAATACCAAAATCTTCAGTCGAAGATATTCATTTTTAGGGGTCGACTTTCTCTGTAAAGATCAAACTCCTCATAGACTTATAGACATGTGTACACTCATAAACACATTAGTCCCTTAACCTATAAGTCTTCAATACACCAAAATCACTAAGGGGAACTAGATGCACTTACACCATCCTTTTCTTCATTACATTTCCATTTGTTGACAATGTTTGTACATTAAACTACTCTTCCTGTGAATTATCCATTTGGGTGGGAGATGGAAAAATCTGGAGTGAAAACAAGGCCTTCAGAGCAGACATTGCTACCTGTCGAAGCAGGTCTCTTGGGTCCCGATAGCTCCTCAGAGATGGATTCAGAGACAGATGACCAGTCCTATTCCCCCACTGAGGTGTATGCTCAAACTTGGCATGGTTATACTGCTCATATCATGCATACGGTGTCTTGCATTGCGTAGTTTAGACATCATATACACAATATTCAACACCATGTTCTTAGTTCAGACATCATATCGAATGCCCTTTGTTTAGCATATAAATCACTTATATGAATTAAATGATGCAATCCTGATTACTTAGATAACATGTAGGTGAATTATGTCATGCGATCCCATTTAGTTATTCATCATATCTTTGAATTATGTTATGCTATGCTATCCAGTTTAGGTAGACATCATATATGTGAAATTATGTCATGCTATCCGTTTTAGTTAAACAATATACATGTCAACTATTTCATGCCCTCTTTTTTCTACACTATCTATTGCATCTATCTCTCATACAATGTCTGTACATTCAACTATGTTTCCTGTTTATCAGCCATTTGAATTGGAGCGGGTGATGCCAGTATCTAGCAGGCTAAAAACGTGGTCTTCAAGTAAAACAATGCTACCTCTTGGTGGCGATAGCACCCCGGTTGTACATGCACAAGAACCAGCCCTACCACACATAACCCAAACTCTCTCCGATTGTACCCCTACTGCGATGGATAGAGAACCAGCTTCACCCAATCTAACCCCAACCCCAGCCGATAGTAACCCAGTTCCTGTTGACACATCACCATCTCCACCACAGAGCTCCCAAACAAGAGCAGTTAGCAAGGCAGCTCCAGTGCCCAAAGGGCCAGTACTATCACGGCGAACCCCAACTCCACTAGTTAGTACGCCTATTCCTGTGGAGGAAGCACAACCAGCTAGTCGTAGTTTAACATCTATCACATTTGATGTTGTTAAATCGTATGTGCGTATCTTCCCATCTTGGAAATATTATACTGAAGATGAAGGAAAATGCCAGTTGCAGTTGTTTGTCCAGGAGTTATGTATAAGTAATGTTATTCATGGAAATTACTTTGCTTCGTCCCATACATCCTACCTCCATGACGGTTATAATACAGCAAATTTTCCCATTTTTATCTATAGAGAAAGACCGATTTGGAAACTCAGGATGAGGTAACCTGTGCTAATACCTCTGCTATCTTCAAGAATGCTTGGTGGCAGTATCGGAATTACCTGAAGAAAATGTACTTCACCGGTAAAGAAACTCATCTAATTCCCTTACGTTCTCCTGAGACACATTTACTGGACGATGACTAGGAACGCCTTGTTCTGTACTGGTCCCGAACCAAGAATGTGGTAAGGTCTATGAGCTCATTTTCTATTTTTAAGTATTATATTCTTGCATCTTACTGTACTCTGTTCATGTAGAACAAGTGCCTAAACCTGAAGAACAACTGTTCTAATTTAAGATTACATTGCTATCATAGTTCAAAAAAGCGCTAGGCGTTAATTGTGCGTTTTGCCACTGCCTTGCACTTTACTGACCAAAGCGCATGCTTATGCGCAGTTATGCACAGATTAAGCGTAGTTATGCGCAATGTGTTTTGCCAACGCCTAGAGCCTAGGCGCGCTTAAGCGCTCGCTTAGGCGTGCCTTTTTTTAACTATGATTGCTTTGCTCTTGTATCACTGTATTTACTCATACAAACTTATTTTTAAATTGAAGGATCCAATCGAAACTCCAATGGCACAGCAGGTATGTTCACGCATGTTTCTTTAACAGGTTTGCTCTTATCAATAGCTCTTTTGATTTCAATTTCAATTGTGTATACAGTTGACTTTCATATCATGCACATTACTAGCATCACGACAGAGCCAATAGTGTTGTTGTACATGTAGACCCGTGGTACCCATCTGAAATCTTGTTGTGCCGTGTAGTTTCCCACGCTTTGTATTCTTTCCCTGCTGCTTTGTCTTGAACTGATATGATTTGAACCGTGTCTCTATTTTGATTTGGCAAGACAATGAAGTAACCATAGTACATAGATATATGTTTGTTTGATGCTTTTATTATGTACTAGTACTTGGCAATAGAAGACTTGGTAGTTTAATCTTGTCCACCTTACTAATGAACTGGTTCACCGAAATGAGTTTCATATACTAGTACATGCTAAACTTGTTATATGTGTGCTTGTTTCTTCTTTTAGAATGCTGACAGAATATTGGGGAAGAGTGCCTTATTAAGCAATGGTAAAGGAAGTAATGCAGATAAGGTTCAGGATAGTGACACATCCTTGTTGGTATCCAACAAAGCTGATAAAACAGCTAAGGAAGACTATCTTGAAGACAGTGAGACAACCCCAAAGTCCTGTCTTGGTTTAGTGTTCGAGTTACTGGCCACTACCGCTGGCACAAGCTATTCAAACTCACTGTCTGAATCGGTTCGGTTTCTTGAGTCTCAACTACAAGCTGAAAGACATCGATCAGCTGTGTTGCGATAAGAAGCAGAAGGACTGTGGAAGTCCCTGGAGCATTCAAATGCATACTTTCTGGTGCAACAACAAGTGTTGGAGGATTTTAGCACCAAACAGGACAAAGCTAATCAGCTTGCTAAGCTTATTGCCAGCATGGTGGATACCCAGGATAACGTTTCTTGAGCTCTTCTAAAGTTGTTTCAGTTATGCTCTTGTTTTGCTGCCACGTTTATTTGCACTGGTGGCCAATTTTGACGGCCAGTGTATGTAATGTGTTGCTTTGTTCCCTATATTTGCACTGGTGGCGAACTCTGATGCCCGGTGGATGTAATATGTGTAATAGCGGTAATAGGCTAGCATTAATTGCTTGCTTATTTATTTCCTTATTGTCTTCTTTAGTTGTTTGCTTGTAGTCACTGCAGTTCTTTTTCTGTGTTTTTCTAGTGGCCAAAATAGCCTATTTTTGGTAACTAGGCCAAAATAATCATGGCAACACACGGAC
This sequence comes from Triticum aestivum, assembly GCF_018294505.1. NCBI lineage: Eukaryota > Viridiplantae > Streptophyta > Magnoliopsida > Poales > Poaceae > Triticum > Triticum aestivum. The sequence goes on from NC_057807.1 coordinate 36,866,859, forward strand.
TATTGTAACCATGGGCCTCCTGCAGGCTGTATGATCCATGGGCCTTCTTCCGGCCGTAGGATCCATTGGCCTTCTATACGGGTCATAGGATCCATCGGCCTTCTATACGGGCCTTAGGGTCCATGGGCCTTCTACGGGCCGTAGGGTCCATGGGCCTTCTACGGGCCATACGATCCATGGGCCTTCTACGGGCCATACTATCCATGGGCCTCATACGGGCCATAAGATCCATGGGCCTTCTACGGTGCGTATCATCATTTCACCAATCATGGGCCATACTATTCGTGGACCATAACGGGCCGTTAATAGGCCGTATTTGATAACTCTATGAAAACAGCCCAATGGGGTTTTTTGACATGAAAACGACCCAACGTATTAACGGTCCGCAAACGGGCCCACTGTAACGACGGGCTGAATTTGGCCCACAAGCAGAAAATGACAGTAACGAGCCGTATGTAACCGAATGCTGCAAATGAGTCCAAGAATCAACGGCCCTGAGAAGGCCGAAAGATAACTTGGGTTGGAAACAGGCCAATGGAATAACAGACCGTTAATGGGTATAAAGTGATACACTGTTCAGTACGGGCCAGTTTCACCACGGGTCGTTAATTGGCCAATAGTTACAAAGGGCCTCATATGGGCCGAAAGAAGTCATGGGCCACACATGGGCCGGAAGTTAAAATGGACTAGAATCATATTGGACAGCCCAGATGACGCTACTGGGCCTAATTTAGATAGGGCGTAATGGGCCCTAGGTTAGCGGGCTGTAAATGGGCTATATGCGAACAGGCCGTTAACAGGCTTTCCGTGGGCCGGACCGCCACCTTTTGATGAAGTCAAATGGGCCGGCCTTTTCACAGGAATGGGCCTCTGTTGGGCCGTGCCTCGTGTCATCGTATCATAGGCACCTTTGGTCCAATGAGCAGATGACATCTGTCCCAACGGTGAGCCGACACGTGTTTCCTTCAGCCAATGATGATTTTACACGTAGAAAATCCCCATTAGTCGGGTCTGTTAACGGGTTATCGGATCCAAAACCTGACCCAATAGCTTAACGGTGTTCCGTTACGGTGGATGCCACGTGTCGGTCACCCTTGATGAAAGCACTATTGTGATGAGCGATTTATCGTCATGGAAGGGGACACTTCCGTGATGATAATTTTGGTAATGTCATGGAACACTTCTACGACAACACAGGTATGACTATCTTGATTCTGTCATAAAATCGTCATGGATGTACATGCATGACAAAAAACGCGACCTACTATGAAAAACACGTATCATCACGGAAGTGTATTTTTTTGTAGTGTTTACTTTATTGCTAAAACCGTTAGCCATAGTGGCAGAAGTAATATTTGGCGAGACAACTTCATGGAGACACGATGATGGAGATCATGATGATGGAGATCATGGTGTCATGCCGGTGACGATGATGATCATGGTGCCCCGCAGATAGAGATCAAAAGGATCAAAATGATATTGGCCATATCATGTCACTGTTTGATTGCATGTAATGTTTATCATGTTTTTGCATCTTATTTGCTTAGAACGATGGTAGCATAAATAAGATGATCCCTCATAATAATTTCAAGAAAGTGTTCCCCCTAACTGTGCGCTATTGCAAAAGTTCGTTGTTTCGAAGCACCACGTGATGATCGGGTGTGATAGATTCTAACGTTCACATACAACAGGTGTAAGCCAGATTTACACATGCAAAAGACTTAGGTTGACTTGACGAGCCTAGCATGTACAGACATGGCCTTGGAACGCAAGAGACCAAAAGGTCGAACATGAGTCGTATAGAAGATACGATCAACATGAAGATGTTCACCGATGATGACTAGTCCATCTCACGTGATGATCGGACACGGCCTAGTTGACTTGGATCATTTATCACTTAGATGACTAGAGGGATGTCTATCTGAGTGGGAGTTCATTAAATAATTTGATTAGATGAACTTGATTATCATAAACTTAGTCTAAAATCTTTGCAATATGTCTTGTAGATCAAATGGCCCACACTAATGTTGTCCTCAACTTCAACGCGTTCCTAGAGAAAACCAAGCTGAAAGACGATGGTAGCAACTATACAGACTGGGTCCGGAACTTGAGGATCATCCTCATAGCTGCCAAAAGAGCATATGTCCTAGATGCACCGCTAGGTGAAGCACCCATTTTCCCAGCAACTCAAGACATTATGAACGCCTGGCAGTCGCGTAGTGATGATTACTCCCTGGTTCAGTGCGGCATGCTTTATAGCTTAGAACCGGGGCTCCAAAAGCGTTCTAAGCAGCACAGAGCATATGAGATGTTCCAAGAGCTGAAAATGGTTTTCCAAGCTCATGCCCGGGTCGACAGATATGAAGTCTCTGACAAGTTCTACAGTTGTAAAATGGAGGAGAATAGTTCTGTCAACGAGCACATACTCAAAATGTCTGGGTTGCACAACCGCTTGTCTCAGCTGGGAGTTAACCTCCCGGATGATGCGGTCATTGACGAAATCCTTCAGTCGCTCCCACCTAGCTACAAGAGCTTTGTGATGAACTACAATATGCAGGGGATGGTGAAAACCATTCCTGAGGTATTTTCGATGCTGAAATCAGCGGAGAGGTGGAGATCAAAAAGGAACATCAAGTGTTGATGGTCAATAAAACCACTAGTTTCAAGAAAGGCAAGGGTAAGAAGAACTTCAAGAAGGACGGCAAGGGAGTTGCCGCGCCCGGTAAGCCAGTTACCAGGAAGAAGCCAAAGCACGGACCCAAACCTGAGACTGAGTGCTTTTATTGCAAGGGAAACGGTCACTGGAAGCGGAACTGCCACAAGTACTTAGCGGACAAGAAGGCCGGCAACACCAAAGGTATATGTAATATACATGTTATTGATGTGTACCTTACTAGTACTCGTAGTAGCTCCTGGGTATTTGATACCGGTGCGGTTGCTCATATTTGTAACTCAAAATAGGAGCTGCGGAATAAGCAGAGACTGGCGAAGGACGAGGTGATGATGCGCGTCGGGAATGGTTCCAAGGTCGATGTGATCGCCGTCGGCACGCTACCTCTACATTTACCTACGGGGTTAGTTTTAAACGTCAATAATTGTTATTTAGTGCCATCTTTGAGCATGAACATTGTATCTGGATCTCGTTTAATGCGAGATGGCTACTCATTTAAATCCGAGAATAATGGTTGTTCTATTTATATGAGAGATATGTTTTATGGTCATGCCCCGCTGGTCAATGGTTTATTCTTAATGAATCTCGAACGTGATGTTACACACATTCATAGTGTGAATACCAAAAGATGTAAGATTGATAATGATAATCCCACATACCTGTGGCATTGCTGCCTTGGTCACATTGGTGTCAAATGCATGAAGAAGCTCCATGCAGATGGACTTTTAGAGTCTCTTGATTACGAATCATTTGACACGTGCGAACCATGTCTCATGGGCAAAATGACCAAGACTCCGTTCGTCGGAACAATGGAGCGAGCAACCAACTTATTGGAAATTATACATACTGATGTGTGCGATCCAATGAGCATTGAGGCTCACGGTGGCTATCGTTATGTTCTCACCCTCACTGATGACTTAAGTAGATATGGGTATGTCTATTTGATGAAACACAAGTCTGAGACCTTTGAAAAGTTCAAGGAATTTCAGAATGAGGTGGAGAATCAACTGTTTGGGAACGTAGTAATTTCAAAAAAATTCCTACGTACATGCAAGATCATGGTGATGGCATAGCAACGAGAGGGGAGAGTGTCCGTCCATGTACCCTCGTAGACCGTAAGCGGAAGCGTTATAACAACGCGGTTGATGTAGTCGTACGTCTTCACGATCCGACCGATCCAAGCACCGAACGTACGGCACCTCCGAGTTCAGCACACGTTCAGCTCGATGACGATCCCCGGGCTCCGATCCAGCAAAGCTTCGGGGATGAGTTCCGTCATCACGACGGCATGGTGACGATGATGATGCTCCACCGGCGCAGGGCTTCGCCTAAACTCTGCGACGATATGACCGAGGTGGAATATGGTGGAGGGGGCACCGCACACGGCTAAGGAACGATCCATAGATCAACTTGTGTGTTATGGGGTGCCCCCTGCCCCCGTATATAAAGGAGGGAGGGGGAGGTGTGGCCGGCACCCTTGGGGTGCGCCTGGAGGCGTCCTACTCCCACCGGGAGTAGGACTCCCCCCTCTTGCCATGGTGGAGAAGGAAAGGGGGGAGGGGAAAGAGGAAAGGGGGGCGCCGCCCCCCCCTTCCTTGTCCTATTCGGACTAGGGGGGAGGGGGCGCGCGGCCTGCCCTGGCCGGCCCTCCTCTACTCCCTCATGGCCCACTAAGGCCCATTAACCCCCGGGAGGGTTCCGGTAACCCCCCGGTGTTCCCGTAAAATCCTGATTTCACCCGGAACCTTTCCGATGTCCAAACATAGGCTTCCAATATATCAATCTCTATGTCTCGACCATTTCGAGACTCCTCGTCATGTCCGTGATCACATCCAGGACTCCGAACAAACTTCGGTACATCAAAACTTATAAACTCATAATAAAACTGTCATCATAACGTTAAGAGTGCGGACCCTACGGGTTCGAGAACTATGTAGACATGACCTAGAACCATTCTCGGTCAATAACCAATAGTGGGACCTGGATGCCCATATTGGTTCCTTCATATTCTATGAAGATCTTTATCGGTCAAACCGCATAACAATATACGTTGTTCCCTTTGTCATCGGTATGTTACTTGCCCGAGATTTGATCGTCGGTATCCAATACCTAGTTCAATCTCATTACTGGTAAGTCTCTTTACTCGTTTCATGATGCATCATCCCATAACCAACTCATTTGGTCACATTGCTTGCAAGGCTTATAATGATGTGCATTACCGAGAGGGCCCAGAGATACCTCTCCGACAATCGGAGTGACAAAACCTAATCTCGAAATACACCAACTCAACATGTACCTTCGGAGACACCTGTAGTACTCCTTTATAATCACCCAGTTACGTTGTGACGTTTGGTAGTACCCAAAGTGTTCCTCTGGTAAACGGGAGTTGCATATTTCTCATAGTTACAGGAACATGTATAAGTCATGAAGAAAGCAATAGCAGTATACTAAACGATCAAGTGCTAGGCTAACGGAATGGGTCATGTCAATCACATGATTCTTCTAATGATGTGATCCCATTAATCAAATGACAACACATGTCTATGGTTAGGAAACATAACCATCTTTGATTAATGAGCTAGTCAAGTGGAGGCATACTAGTGACTATATGTTTGTCTATGTATTCACACATGTATCATGTTTCCGGTTAATACAATTCTAGCATGAATAATAAACATTTATCATGATATGAGGAAATAAATAATAACTTTATTATTGCCTCTAGGGCATATTTCCTTCAGTCTCCCACTTGCACTAGATTCAACAATCTAGATTACATAGTAATGATTCTAACACCCATGGAGTCTTGGTGTTGATCATGTTTTGCTCGTGAGAGAGGTTTAGTCAACGGGTCTGCAACATTCAGATCCGTATGTATTTTGCAAATCTCTATGTCTCCCACTTGGACTTGGTCCCGAATGGAATTGAAGCATCTCTTGATGTGCTTGGTCCTCTTGTGAAATCTGGATTCCTTTGCCAAAGCAATTGCACCAGTATTGTCACAGAAGATCTTCATTGGTCCCGATGCACTAGGTATGACACCTAGATCAGTAATGAACTCCTTCATCCAGACTCCTTCATTTGCTGCTTCAGAAGCAGCTATGTACTCCGCTTCACATGTAGATCCCGCCACGACGCTTTGTTTAGAACTGCACCAACTTACAGCTCCACCGTTTAATAAAAACACGTATCCGGTTTGCGATTTAGAATCGTCCGGAGCAGTGTCAAAGCTTGCATCAACGTAACCATTTACGACTAGCTCTTTGTCACCTCCATATATGAGAAACATATCCTTAGTCCTTTTCAAGTATTTCAGGATATTCTTGACCGCTGTCCAGTGATCCACTCCTGGATTACTTTGGTACCTTCCTGCCAAGCTTATTGCTAAGCATACGTCAGGTCTAGTACACAGCATTGCATACATGATAGAGCCTATGGCTGAAGCATAGGGAACATCTTTCATTTTCTCTCTATCTTCTGCTGTGGTCGGGCATTGAGTTTGACTCAACTTCACACCTTGTAGCACAGGCAAGAAACCTTTCTTTGCCTGATCCATTTTGAACTTTTTCAAAATTTGTCAAGGTATGTGCTTTGTGAAAGTCCTATTAAGCGTCTTGATCTATCTCTATAGATCTTGATGCCCAATATGTAAGCAGCTTCACCGAGGTCTTTCATTGAAAAACTTTTATTCAAGTATCCCTTTATGCTATCCAGAAATTCTATATCATTTCCAATTAATAATATGTCATCTACATATAAAATCAGAAATGCTACAGAGCTCCCACTCAATTTCTTGTAAATACAGGCTTCTCCAAAAGTCTGTATAAAACCATATGCTTTGATCACACTATCAAAACGTTTATTCCAACTCCGAGATGCTTGCACCAGTCCATAAATGGATCGCTGGAGCTTGCACACTTTGTTAGCACCTTTTGGATCAACAAAACCTTCTGGTTGCATCATATACAACTCTTCTTCCAGAAATCCATTCAAGAATGCAGTTTTGACATCCATTTGCCAAATTTCATAATCATGAAATGCAGCAATAGCTAACATGATTCGGACAGACTTAAGCATCGCTACGGGTGAGAAAGTCTCATCGTAGTCAACCCCTTGAACTTGTCGAAAACCTTTCGCAACAAGTCGAGCTTTATAGACAGTTATATTACCATCAACGTCAGTCTTCTTCTTAAAGATCCATTTATTCTCAATGGCTTGCCGATCATCGGGCAAGTCAACCAAAGTCCATACTTTGTTTTCGTACATGGATCCCATCTCAGATTTCATGGCCTCTAGCCATTTTGCGGTATCTGGGCTCATCATCGCTTCCTCATAGTTTGTAGGTTCATCATGGTCAAGTAACATGAATTCCAGAATAGGATTACCGTACCACTCTGGTGCGGATCTTACTCTGGTAGACCTACGAGGTTCAGTAGAAACTTGATCTGAAGTTTCATGATCAATATCATCAGCTTCCTCACTAGTTGGTGTAGTTGTCACAGGAATCGGTTCTTGTGATGAACTACTTTCCAACAAGGGAGTAGATACAGTTATCTCATCAAGTTCTACTTTCCTCCCACTCACTTCTTTCGAGAGAAACTCCTTCTCTAGAAAGGATCCGATTTTAGCAACGAAAATCTTGCCCTCAGACCTGTGATAGAAGGTGTACCCAATAGTCTCTTTTGGGTATCCTATGAAGACACATTTCTCCGATTTGGGTTCGAGCTTGTCTGGTTGAAGTTTCTTCACATAAGCATCGCAGCCCCAAACTTTAAGAAACGACAACTTTGGTCTCTTGCCAAACCACAGTTCATAAGGTGTTGTCTCAACGGATTTTGATGGTGCCCTATTTAACGTGAATGCGGTCGTCTCTAAAGCATAACCCCAAAACGATAGCAGTAAATCAGTAAGAGACATCATAGATCGCACCATATCTAGTAAAGTACGATTACGACATTCGGACACACCATTTCGTTGTGGTGTTCCGGGTGGCATGAGTTGCGAAACTATTCTGCATTGTTTCAAGTGTAGACCAAACTCATAACTCAAATATTCTCCTCCACGATCAGATCGTAGAAACTTTATTTTCTTGTTACGATGATTTTCCACTTCACTCTGAAATTCTTTGAACTTTTCAAATGTTTCATACTTGTGTTTCATTAAGTAGATATACCCATATCTGCTCAAATCATCTGTGAAGGTGAGAAAATAACGATACCTGCCGCGAGCCTCAACATTCATTGGACCACAAACATCAGTATGTACGATCTCCAACAAATCAGTTGCTCGCTCCATAGTTCCGGAGAACGGCGTTTTAGTCATCTAGCCCATGAGGCACGGTTCGCAAGTACCAAGTGATTCATAATCAAGTGATTCCAAAAGCCCATCAGTATGGAGTTTCTTCATGCGCTTTACACCGATATGACCTAAACGGCAGTGCCACAAATAAGTTGCACTATCGTTATCAACTCTGCATCTTTTGGTTTCAACACTATGAATATGTGTATCACTACTATCGAGATTCAATAAAAATAGACCACTCTTCAAGGGTGCATGACCATAAAAGATATTACTCATATAAATAGAACAACCATTGTTCTCTGATTTAAATGAATAACCATCTCGCATCAAACAAGATCCAGATATAATGTTCATGCTCAACGCTGGCACCAAATAACAATTATTTAGGTCTAAAACTAATCCCGATGGTAGATGTAGAGGTAGCGTGCCGACCGCGATCACATCGACTTTGGAACCATTTCCCACGCGCATCGTCACCTCGTCCTTAGCCAATCTTCGCTTAATTCGTAGTCCCTGTTTTGAGTTGAAAATATTAGCAACAGAACTAGTATCAAATACCCAGGTGCTACTGCGAGCATTAGTAACGTACACATCAATAACATGTATATCACATATACCTTTGTTCACTTTGCCATCCTTCTTATCCGCCAAATACTTGGGGCAGTTCCGCTTCCAGTGTCCAGTCTGCTTGCAGTAGAAGCACTCAGTTTCAGGCTTAGGTCCAGACTTGGGTTTCTTATCTTGAGCAGCAACTTGCTTGCTGTTCTTTTTAAAGTTCCCCTTCTTCTCCCCTTTGCCCTTTTTCTTGAAACTGGTGGTCTTGTTAACCATCAACACTTGATGCTCATTTTTGATTTCTACCTCCGCAACTTTTAGCATTGCGAAGAGCTCGGGAATAGTTTTGTTCATCCCTTGCATATTATAGTTCATCACGAAGCTCTTGTAGCTTGGTGGCAGTGATTGGAGAATTCTGTCAATGACACTATCATCAAGAAGATTAACTCCCAGTTGAATCAAGTGATTATTATACCCAGACATTTTGAGTATGTGTTCACTGACAGAACTATTCTCCTCCATCTTGCAGCTATAGAACTTATTGGAGACTTCATATCTCTCAATCCGGGCATTTGCTTGAAATATTAACTTCAACTCCTGAAACATCTCATATGCTCCATGACGTTCAAAACGTCGTTGAAGGCCCGGTTCTAAGTTGTAAAGCATGGCACATTGAACTATCGAGTAGTCATCAGCTTTGCTCTGCAAGACGTTCTTAACGTCGTCAGTTGCATCAGCAGCAGGCCTGGCACCCAGCGGTGCTTCCAGGACGTAACTTTTCTGTGCATCAATGAGGATAATCCTCAAGTTACGGACCCAGTCCGTGTAATTGCTACCATCATCTTTCAACTTTGCTTTCTCAAGGAACGCATTAAAATTTAACGGAACAACAGCACGAGCCATCTATCTACAAACAAACATAGACAAGCGAAATACTATCAGGTACTAAGTTCATGATAAATTTAAGTTCAATTAATCATATTACTTAAGAACTCCCACTTAGACAGACATCACTCTAGTCATCTAAGTGATCACGCGATCCAAATCAACTAAACCATGTCCGATCATCATGTGAGATGGAGTAGTTTCAATGGTGAACATCACTATGTTGATCATATCAGCTATATGATTCACGTTCGACCTTTCGGTCTCCGTGTTCCGAGGCCATATCTGTATATGCTAGGCTCATCAAGTATGACCTGAGTATTCCGCATGTGCAACTGTTTTGCACCCGTTGTATTTGAACATAGAGCCTATCACACCCGATCATCACGTGGTGTCTCAGCACGAAGAACTTTCGCAACGGTGCATACTCAGGGAGAACACTTCTTGATTATTAAGTGAGAGATCATCTTAAAATGCTACCATCAATCAAAGCAAGATAAGATGCATAAAGGATAAACATCACATGCAATCAATATAAGTGATATGATATGGCCATCATCATCTTGTGCTTGTGATCTCCATCTTCGAAGCACCGTCGTGATCACCATCGTCACCGGCGCGACACCTTGATCTCCATCGTAGCATCGTTGTCGTTACGCCATCTATTGCTTCTACGACTATCGCTACCGCTTAGTGATAAAGTAAAGCAATTACAGGGCGTTTGCATTTCATACAATAAAGCGACAACCATATGGCTCCTGCCAGTTGCCGATAACTTCGGTTACAAAACATGATCATCTCATACAATAAAATATAGCATCACGTCTTGACCATATCACATCACAACATGCCCTGCAAAAACAAGTTAGACGTCCTCTACTTTGTTGTTGCAATTTTTACGTGGCTGCTACGGGCTTAGCAAGGACCGTTCTTACCTACGCATCAAAACCACAACGATAGTTTGTCAAGTTAGTGTTGTTTTAACCTTCGCAAGGACCGGGCGTAGCCACACTCGGTTCAACTAAAGTGAGAGAGACAGACACCCGCCGGTCACCTTTAAGCAACGAGTGCTCGTAGCGGTGAAACCAGTCTCGCGTAAGCGTACGCGTAATGTCGGTCCGGGCCGCTTCATCTCACAATGCCGCTGAACCAAAGTATGACATGCTGGTAAGCAGTATCACTTATATCGCCCACAACTCACTTGTGTTCTACTCGTGCATATAACATCAACGCATAAAACCTAGGCTCTGATACCACTGTTGGGGAACGTAGTAATTTCAAAAAAATTCCTACGTACACGCAAGATCATGGTGATGGCATAGCAACGAGAGGGGAGAGTGTCCGTCCACGTACCCTCGTAGACCGTAAGCGGAAGCGTTATAACAACGCGGTTGATGTAGTCGTACGTCTTCACGATCCTACCGATCCAAGCACCGAACGTACGGCACCTTCGAGTTCAGCACATGTTCAGCTCGATGACGATCCCCGGGCTCCGATCCAGCAAAGCTTCGGGGATGAGTTTCATCAGCACGACGGCATGGTGACGATTATGATGCTCCACCGGCGCAGGGCTTCGCCTAAACTCTGCGATGATATGACCGAGGTGGAATATGGTGGAGGGGGGCACCGCACACGGCTAAGGAACGATCCGTAGATCAACTTGTGTGTTATGGGGTGCCCCCTGCCCCCGTATATAAAGGAGGGAGGGGGAGGTGCGGCCGGCCCCCTTGGGGTGCGCCTGGAGGAGTCCTACTCCCACCGGGAGTAGGACTCCCCCCTCTTGCCTTGGTGGAGAAGGAAAGGGGGGAGGGGAAAGAGGAAAGGGGAGCGCCGCCCCCCCTTCCTTGTCCTATTCGGACTAGGGGGGGAGGGGGCGCGCGGCCTGCCCTGGCCGGCCCTCCTCTTCTCCCTCATGGCCCACTAAGGCCCATTAACCCTCGGGAGGGTTCCGGTAACCCCCCGGTGTTCCGGTAAAATCCCGATTTCACCCGGAACCTTTCCGATGTCCAAACATAGGCTTCCAATATATCAATCTTTATGTCTCGACCATTTCGAGACTCCTCGTCATGTCCGTGATCACATCCGGGACTCCGAACAAACTTCAGTACATCAAAACTTATAAACTCATAATAAAACTGTCATCGTAACGTTAAGCGTGCGGACCCTATGGGTTCGAGAACTATGTAGACATGACCTAGAACCATTCTCGGTCAATAACCAATAGCGGGACCTAGATGCCCATATTGGTTCCTTCATATTCTACGAAGATCTTTATCGGTCAAACCGCATAACAATATACGTTGTTCCCTTTGTCATCGGTATGTTACTTGCCCGAGATTTGATCGTCGGTATCCAATACCTAGCTCAATCTCGTTACTGGTAAGTCTCTTTACTCGTTCTGTGATGCATCATCCCGTAACCAACTCATTTGGTCACATTGCTTGCAAGGCTTATAATGATGTTCATTACCGAGAGGGCCCAGAGATACCTCTCCGACAATCGGAGTGACAAAACCTAATCTCGAAATACACCAACTCAACATGTACCTTTGGAGACACCTGTAGTACTCCTTTATAATCACCCAGTTACGTTGTGACGTTTGGTAGTACCCAAAGTGTTCCTCCGGTAAATGGGAGTTGCATATTTCTCATAGTTACAGGAACATGTATAAGTCATGAAGAAAGCATTAGCAGTATACTAAACGATCAAGTGCTAGGCTAACGGAATGGGTCATGTCAATCACATCATTCTTCTAATGATGTGATCCCATTAATCAAATGACAACACATGTCTATGGTTAGGAAACATAACCATCTTTGATTAATGAGCTAGTCAAGTAGAGGCATACTAGTGACTATATGTTTGTCTATGTATTCACACATGTATCATGTTTCCGGTTAATACAATTCTAGCATGAATAATAAACATTTATCATGATATGAGGAAATAAATAATAACTTTATTATTGCCTCTAGGGAATATTTCCTTCATCAACGTCATAGAAAAATAAATTCTTACGATCAGATCATGGGGGAGAATATTTAAGTCACGAGTTTGGTACGCACTTAAGAAAATGTGGAATTGTTTCACAACTCACGCCGCCTGGAACACCTCAGCGTACGGTGTGTCCGAACGTCGTAATCGCACTCTATTGGATATGGTGCGATCTATGATGTCTCTTACCGATTTACCGCTATCATTTTGGGGATACTCTTTAGAGACAACTACATTCACTTTAAATAGGGCATCGTCTAAATCCGTTGAGACGACAATGTATGAATTATGGTTTGGGAAGAAACCTAAGCTGTCGTTTCTAAAAGTTTGGGGATGCGATGCTTATGTCAAGAAACTTCAACCTGAAAAGCTCGAACCCAAGTCAGAAAAATGCGTCTTCATAGGATACCCTAAGGAAACCATTGGGTGTACCTTCTACCTCAGATCCGAAGGCAAGATCTTCGTTGCCAAGAATGGGTCCTTTGTGGAGAAAAAGTTTCTCTCGAAAGAAGTAAGTGGGAGGAAAGTGGAACTTGATGAAGTACTACCTCTTGAACCGGAAAGTAGTGCAGCTCAGGAAGATGTTCCTGTGGTGCCTGCACCGACTAGAGAGGAAGTTAATGATGATGATCAAGGTACTTCGGATCAAGTTGCTACTGAACTTCGTAGGTCCACAAGGACACGTTCCACACCAGAATGGTATGGCAACCCTGTCCTGGAAATCATGGTTTTAGACAATGGTGAACCTTAGAACTATGAAGAAGCAATGGCGGGCCCAGACTCCAACAAATGGCTTGAAGCCATGCAATTCGAGATAGGATCCATGTATGAAAACAAAGTATGGACTTTGACAGACTTGCCCGATGATCGGCGAGCGATAGAAAATAAATGGATCTTTAAGAAGAAGATGGACGTGGATGGTAATGTTACCATCTATAAAGCTCGACTTGTCGCTAAGGGTTATCGACAAGTTCAAGGGGTTGACTATGATGAGACTTTCTCACCTGTAGCGAAGCTGAAGTCCGTCCAAATCATGTTAGCAATTACCGCATTCTATGATTATGAGATATGGCAAATGGGCATCAAAACGGCATTCCTTAACGGCTATCTTAAGGAAGAATTGTATATGATGCAACCGGAAGGTTTTGTCGATCCTAAGAATGCTAACAAGGTATGCAAGCTCTAGCGATCCATCTATGGGCTGGTGCAAGCATCTCGGGGTTGGAACATTGACTTTGATGAAATGATCAAAGCATTTGGGTTTATGCAGACTTATGGAGAAGCCTGCGTTTACAAGAAAGTGAGTGGGAGCTCTGTAGCATTTCTCATATTATATGTGGATGACATACTATTGATGGGAAATGATATAGAACTTTTGGACAGCATAAAGGCCTACTTGAATAAGTGTTTTTCAATGAAGGGCCTTGGAGAGGCTGCTTATATATTAGGCATCAAGATCTATAGAGATAGATCGAGGCGCCTCATAGGTCTTTCACAAAGCACATACCTTGATAAGGTATTTAAGAAGTTCAATATGGATCAGTCCAAGAAGGGGTTTTTGCCTGTGTTGCAAGGTGTGAAATTGAGCTCGGCTCAATGCCCGACCACGGCAGAAGATAGAGAAAAGATGAGTGTCATCCCCTATGCCTCGGCCATAGGGTCTATTATGTATGCCATGATGTGTACCAGACCTGATGTAAACCTTGCCGTAAGTTTGGTAGCAAGGTACCAAAGTAATCCCGACATAGAACACTAGACAGCGGTCAAGAATATCCTGAAGTACCTGAAAAGGACTAAGGATATGGTTCTCGTTTATGGAGGTGACAAAGAGCTTGTCGTAAAGGGTTACGTCAATAGCTTTGACACAGATTTGGATGACTCCAAGTCACAAACCGGATACGTGTATATTTTGAATGGTGGGGCAGTAAGCTAGTGCAGTAGCAAGCAAAGCGTCGTGGCGGGATCTACATGTGAAGCGGAGTACATGGCAGCCTCGGAGGCAGCACGTGAAGCAATCTGGATGAAGGAGTTCATTACCGACCTAGGAGTTATTCCCAATGCGTCGGGGTCGATGACTCTCTTCTCTGACAACACTGGAGCTATTGCCCTTGCCAAGGAGCCCAGGTTTTAGAAGAAGACCAGGCACATCAAGTGTCGCTTCAACTCCATTCGTGAAAATGTTCAAGATGGAGACATAGATATTAGCAAAGTGCATACGGATCTGAATGTCGCAGATCCGCTGACTAAACCTCTTCCGCGAGCAAAACATGATGAACACCAGAACTCTATGGGTGTTCGATTCATCACAGTGTAACTAGATTATTGACTCTAGTGCAAGTGGGAGACTGTTGGAAATATGCCCTAGAGGCAATAATAAAATGATTATTATTATATTTCCTTGTTCATGATAATTGTCTACTATTCATGTTGTAATTGTATTGACCGGAAACCATGATACATGTGTGAATACATAGACCACAACATGTCCCTACTGAGCCTCTAGTTGACTAGCTTGTTGATCAACAGATGGTCATGGTTTCCTGACTATGGACATTGGATGTCCTTGATAACGGGATCACATCATTAGGAGAATGATGTGATGGACAAGACCCAATCCTAAGCATAGCAAAAGATCGTGTAGTTCGTTTGCTAAAGCTTTTCTAATGTCAAGTATTAGTTCCTTAGACCATGAGATTGTGTAACTCCCGAGTACCGTAGGAGTGCTTTGGGTGTACCAAACGTCACAACGTAACTGGGTGACTATAAAGGTGCACTGCAGGTATCTCCGAAAGTATCTGTTGGGTTGGCATGAATCGAGACTAGGATTTGTCACTCCGTATGACGGAGAGGTATCTCTAGGCCCACTTGGTAATGTATCATCATAATGAGCTCAATGTGACTAAGTGGTTAGTCACGGGATCATGCATTACGGAACGAGTAAAGTGACTTGCCGGTAACGAGATTGAATGAGGTGTTGGGATACCGACGATCGAATCTCGGACAAGTAACGTACCGATTGACAAAGGGAATTGTATACGGGATTACTTGAATCCTTGACATCATGGTTCATCTGATTAGATCATCATGGAACATGTGGGATCCAACATGGGTATCCAGATCCCGCTGTTGGTTATTGGCCGGAGAGCTGTCTCGGTCATGTCTGTGTGATTCCCGAACCCATAGGGTCTACACACTTAAGGTTCGATGACGCTAGGGTTATAAGGAAGATTTGTATGTGATTACTGAATGTTGTTCGGAGTCCTAGATGAGATCCCGGACGTCACGAGGAGTTCCGGAATGGTCCGGAGGTGAAGATTCATATATGGGAAGTCATCATACGGTCACCGGAAATATTCGGGGGTATACCGGTATTGTATCGGGACCACTGGAGGGGTTCCGGGGGTCCACCGGGAGGGGCCACCTGTCCCGGACGGCCTTATGGGCTGTAGGTGGAAGGGAACCAGCCCCTAAGTGGGCTGGGCACCACCCCCCTAGGGCCCATGCACCTAGGGTTGGGGGGGGGACCCTAAGGGGGGCGCCCCCCTTGCTTGGGGGGCAAGCCCCCTCCCCCTTGGCCACCGCCCCCCTCTAGATCTCATCTAGAGGGGCCGGCCCCCCTTCCCCCTTCTCCTTATAAATAGAGGGGTGAGGGGAGGGCTTCAGCACCACATCCAAGGCGCAGCCCCTCCCCTCCCCAACACCTCTCCTCCTCCACGCGAGCTTGGCGAAGCCCTGCCGGAGAACTACCACTCCATCACCACCACATCGTCGTGCTGCTGTTGGAGCCATCTTCCTCAACCTCTCCCACCTCCTTTCTGGATCAAGGCGCGGGAGACGTCACCGGGCTGCATGTGTGTTGAACGCGGAGGTGCCATTGTTCGGCTCTAAGATCGGAATCCATCGCGATCTGAATCGCTTCGAGTACGACTCCTTCATCCGCATTCTTGCAACGCTTCCGTCTCACGATCTTCAAGGGTATGAAGATGAACTCCCCTCTCTCTTGTTGCTAGTTACTCCATAGATTGATCTTGGTGATGTGTAGAATTTTTTTAATATCTGCAACGATCCCCAACAGTTAGGGCTCCTTAGGATTCGCGCCTTTTGTTCCCTACGAGGAATCGAGAAAATACCCCGTGGGGGCATGTAAAGGGTCCGCAATGTCTTTTGTTGATATTATCCTTATTATGAAACGGTGCGAATGCATGTCCTGTCCCGGCTTGGTTCCCCCTTTCTAATCTCGCGGCGACTCGATGCTCTACGCTGACAGGTCCCGGTCCCCAGGCAGGCTTCAGCCGTCGCTGGTATGCCAGGTCGTGATGCCGTGGTCAAGGCCAGTAGGTTAGCGGCCCGAATGTCCAGTAAGAGCCCCTGAGGCGCGATGCTCAGGAGGTCCCCTTTAGCGCACAAGCAGCCACCGAGAGATGATAAAGGAAGGCAACGCCGCCGTCACATGGCCGCATTAGGTGGGATCCTGTGTCGCATCAATTAGCTATCGCAGGCGCGAAACTTATCTCGAAGGCATGGAGCCGTTCCATCGCGTTGCGTCGGACTTGGATGTCGGCAGCTGGGATGCAGCTGGGTTAGGCCCTCGCGAGCTTCTCCTCTCTTCCCCGCACTCGCCTTGGTGCTCTACGTCCTCAGGTCCCGGCCCTCGAGCAAGCTCAGCCGTCGCTGGTATGCCAGGTCGCGATGCCGTGGTCAAGGCCAGGGGATGAGGGCTGGAGAGCCAGTAAGAGCTCCTGAGTCGCGATGCTCAGGAGCCCCCCTTTTAATGTGCAAGAGGATCGTGCGGGAAAGAAAGAGAGAGCTCGTAGTGCCACCCGCTGTTGACCTTAGGGGGTTCCTGTAAATCAACACGAGAGAAGAACGAGTTGCCATTATAATTACCGGCCAGCCATTGGTCGCTCCGAGAGAGTGGTGAGGGCACTGAGGGCCTGGTGAGGTGACGCTTGCGGGGCTGCCGCGGGCCAGAGCTCGACCACTCAGATTTGTCAGCATTGCAGGGACGGACCCATGCACAAGCCCCGTGCCAGTGTAAGCAGCTCCAGAGGCAGGTGTCAATCGAGCAGGCGATAACCACAGACATGTTAAGCATGAAAGGCAAATCAGCTTTGGTAAAAGCAGGAAGGATACATGCCACTGGGTCAGGCCCGAGCGGCTTAGGGGATGATTCAGCCCGAGGGGCGCCCACTTGCAAGGTAAGCTAAAGACACAAGAAAAAGGGATAATTCCGCAGGGACAGACCCATGCGACCTGGGAATGATGCAGCTCTGAGGGCGCTCCCAGCTGAAATGAACTCGGAAGATGTCACCTGGCACCGTTGTAGAGGGGTGTGTTGGAGTAGCCGAAGATGCGCGGTAAAGAGACCGGCCCTCGCGAGCCACCGAAGCCCTGAGCCTCGGGAGGCTCTAGGGTCCCAGGCGGTTCCTCGAGGACCATCTCAATATTCGCCAGGACCGCATGATGCCTGGCCTCTTGAGCCGCTAGAATACTCCGCAGATGGCACTGGTGAGTAGCAGCCGTGTTCGGTAGGCTGAAAGGCATGCGAATGTAGCTGTGTGACGGACCCTCGCAACGTCCCACGCGCGAAGGCCAGAGGCGCTCCAAAGACGCTACCCGGTCGAGCTCCGGGAGCCGCGTGCCTTGGAGCCAAGGCACCTTCTTGGGGAGGAGGTGGCGGAGGCACCCCCTGAGCCGCATCGCCCATCCAGGACGGAGGGCGAGGCAGCGAGAGAGACGGCGCAGGACAGCCCCCTGCGGCGTTGACGAGTGATAACCCATAAATATAGGGGATCGCAACAACTTTTGAGGGTAGAGTATTCAACCCAAATTTATTGATTCAACACAAGGGGAGCCAAAGAATATTCTTGAGTACTAGCAGTTGAGTTGTCAATTCAACCACACCTTAATAACTTAGTATCTGCAACAAAGTATTTAATAGCAAAAGTGGTATGATAATAATGGTAACAGTAATAACAGTAAAGATACATGTTTTTGGGTTTTGTAGTAGTTGTAAAAGTAGCGACGGAAAAGTAAATAAGCGAAGAACAATGTATTAAAAGCTCATAGGCAATGGATCAGTGATGGGTAATTATGCCGGATGCGATTCCTCATGCAATAGTTATAACATAGGGTGATATAGAACTAGCTCCAGTTCATCAATGTAATGTAGGCATGTATTCCGTAAATAGTCATACGTGCTTATGGAAAAGAACTTGTATGACATCCTTTGTCCTACCCTCTCGTGGCAGCGGGGTCCTAGCAGAAACTAAGGGATATTAAGGCCTCCTTTTAATAGAGAACCGGACCAAAGCATTAACACGTGGTGAATACATGAACTCCTCAAACTACGGTCATCACCGAGAAGTATCCCGATTATTGTCACTTCGGGGTTGTCGGATCATAACACATAATAGGTGACTATAGACTTGCAAGATAGGATCAAGAACACACATATATTCATGAAAACATAATAGGTTCAGATCTGAAATCATGGCACTCGGGCCCTAGTGACAAGCATTAAGCATAGCAAAGTCATAGCAATATCAATCTCAGAACATAGTGGATACTAGGGATCAAACCATAACAAAACTAACTTAATTACATGGTAAATCTCATCCAACCCATCACCGTCCAGCAAGCCTACGATGGAATTACTTACACATGGCGGTGAGCATCATGAAATTGGTGATGGAGGATGGTTGATGATGACGACGGCGATGAATCCCCCTTTCCGGAGCCCCGAACAGACTCCAGATCAGCCCTCCCGAGAGAGATTAGGGCTTGGCGGCGGCTCTGTGTCGTAAAACGCGATGAAACTTTCTCTCTGATTTTTTTACTCCGCGAGACGGAAGATATAGAGTTGGAGTTGAGGTCGGTGGAGGTCCAGGGGGCCCACGAGATAGGGGGCGCGCCCTACAGGGGGGTCTGTCTCGTGGACAGGCCCTGGGCCCCTGGTGTATTTCCTTCGCCCAAAAATTCTTATTAATTCCAAAAAGTGCCTCCGTGGATTTGCATGTCATTCCGAGAACTTTTCTTTTCTACACATAAAACAACATCATGGCTGTTCTGCTGAAAACAGCGTCAGTCCGGGTTAGTTTCATTCATATCATGCAAGTTAGAGTCCAAAACAAGGGCAAAAGTGTTTGGAAAAGTAGACACGTTGGAGACGTATCAACTCCCCCAAGGTTAAACCTTTGCTTGTCCTCAAGCAATTCAGTTGATAAATTGAAAGTGATAAAGAAAAACTTTTACAAACTCTGTTTGCTCTTGTTGTTATAAACATGAAAAGCCAGCATTCAAGTTTCAGCAAATATTACGAACTAACCATACTCACAATAACACTTGGGTCTCAAAATTACTCATATCAATAGCATAATCAGCTAGCGAGCAATAATAATAAAACTCGGATGACAACACTTTCTCAAAACAATCATAACATGATATAACAAAATGGTATCTCGCTATCCCTTTCTGAGACCGCAAAACATAAATGCAGAGCACCTTTAAAGATCAAGGACTGACTAAACATTGTAATTCATGGTAAAAGAGATCCAGTCAAGTCATACACAATATAAACCAATAGTAATGAATGCAAATGACAGTGTGCTCTCCAGTGGGTGCTTTTAATAAGAAGGGTGATGACTCAACATAAAAAGTAAATAGATAGGCCCTTCGCAGAGGGAAGCAGGGATTTGTAGAGGTGCCAGGGCTCGATTTTAATATAGAGATTGAATAACATTTTGAGCGGCATACTTTCGCTGTCAATGCAACACCTATGAGATGGTTGTATCTTCCATACTACATGCATTATAGGCAGTTCCCAAACAAAATGGTAAAGGTTTATACTCCCCCAACCACCAACAAGCATCAATCCATGGCTTGCTCGAAACAACGAGTGCCTCCAACATACAACAGCCCTGGAGGAGTTTTGTTTAATTATTTTGATTTGCTTTGATCTTTTTGGATCATGGGACTGGGCATCCCGGTTACCGGCCCTTTCTCGTGAATGAGGAGCGGATTCCACTCCTCTTGAGAATAACCCACCTAGCATGGAAGATATAGGCAGCCCTAGTTGTAACATGAGCTGCTCAAGCATACAAAACAGAATTTCATTTGAAGGTTTGGAGTTTGGCACATACAAATTTACTTGGAACGGCAGGTAGATACCGCATATAGGTAGGTATAGTGGACTCATATGGAACAACTTTGGGGTTTAAGGAGTTTGGATGCACAAGCAGTATTCCCGCTTAGTACAGGTGAAGGCTAGCAAAAGACTGGGAAGCGACCAACTGAGAGAGCGACAACAGTCGTAAGCATGCATTAAAATTAATTCACACTGAGTACAAGCATGAGTAGGATATAATCCACCATGAACATAAATATCGTGAAGGCTATGTTGATTTGATTCAACTACATGCGTGAACATGTGCCAGGTCGAGTCACTCAGTTCATTCAAAGGAGGATACCATCCCATCATATCACATCATAATCATTCTAATAGCATGTTGGCACGCAAGGTAAACCATTATAACTCATAGCTAATCAAGCATGGCACAAGTAACTATAATCTCTAAATGTTATTGCAAATATGTTTACATCATAATAGCTGACTCGGGAATGATGAACTCATCATATTTACAAAAACAAGAGAGGTCGAGTTCATACCAGCTTTTCTCATCCCAATAAGCCCATCATATATCGTCATTATTGCCTTTCACTCGCACGACCAAACGATGTTTATAATGATAAGAGTGTACGTGCATTGGACTAAGCTGGAATCTGCAAGCATTCAACTCAAGAGAGAAGACAAGTAATATGGGCTCTAAATTAAATAAACAATCATGCATATAAGAGCCACTAAGCATTTTCAATATGGTCTTCTCGACCCCCAAAGGAAAGAAAAGAAAATAAAACTATTTACATGGGAAAGCTCCCAACAAGTAAAAGAAGAACGAGAAATCTTTTTGGGTTTTCATTTTAATTCCTACTACAGGCAAGGAAATTAAACTAACTAATTTTTTTGGTTTTTCTCAAGGTTTATCAAACACACAAGAAGAGAACTAGAAAAAGGAATTTAAACTAGCATGGATAATACAATGAAAGAGTATGAGCACCGACGACTAGTGTGTGAACATGAATGTAAAGTCGGTGAGAAATACGTACTCCCCCAGGCTTAGGCTTTTGGCCTAAGTTGGTTTAATACCAAGGATCGCCTGGCTGATATCCATAAGTGAAACCGGGGTTGTGCTGAGATGCAGCAGCACCGCCTCCTGAGCTACAGCGTGTTGGCGAGCTGCCTCCACTCCCCTCTCGTATTCAACTGCTTCCTTCTGGTGACAACATATCTTCCTTTTGCCTGATAATCAAAAAGGTAGGGAGCAGGAAGAGTAACAGGGACGGCGTTGCGTCTGTCATAGATTAGTCGATAATGGAGGAATTGTTCATTCCTCTCAAGAAAATGATGACTAAACATAGCTTCTTTATCCAAATAAACAGGAGGTATTATCATATCTCCTTCTCGTGGGGCTATACCAAGAAAATTAGCCACACGGGTTGCATAAATTCCTCCAAAGAAATTTTCCTTTCTACTATTATTCTGCAACCTACGTGCAACTATTGCCCCCAAGTTATAACATTTATAACCTGACACAACACTCTTGAGGACACAAAGATCAGGGGCACACATGTGACATACCTCGTCCTTACTGTTAATGCATCTACCAATAAAGAGAGCAAAGTAATGTATAGCAGGAAAATGAATGCTCCCTATGGTAGCTTGTGCTACGTCCCTAGATTCTCCCATAGTAATATTAGCAAGAAAATCTCTAAATTCAGATTTGGGAGGATCATTAATATTACCCCACTGCAGAAGTTTGCAAGCACTTGTAAAATCCTCTAAGTCCATGGTGTAAGATGTATCGTAAATATCAAATAGGACACTAGGAGAATTACACGTACAATTATATTTAAACCTCCGCACAAAGGAATCGGTCAATTGATAATATTGAGGACACTTATCTTGTAAGAAGTCCTCCAGCTCGGTATTACGCACATACGCGTCAAATTCCACCTTGAAGCCTGCTTCGACCATAAAATCATCGGATGGCCACTCACAAGCCCGTACATATGCATCCCTCGACAATTCAACGTCTTGCTCACGTATAGCAATCCTTGGCCCTTTCTTTACCAAGGAACCACCTTGGTACATTCTCCTAAGCATATTTCGTTTTCTGAAAATTTCTGAAATTTTAGTAACTTCAAAATAAAAGTGCCTAAAACCAAACAAGATTGATAGCAACTACTCCTACAAGTGCCTAGAGCCCATATCATGCATTAGAATTACTTGGAACCTCAAAAATTTAACATGCAAGCTCAAGAACATGGTCACCTAAGCAGCAAAAATTTGCAATGAATAAAGCACTAGAACAAAAACTAATTGGACCAGTGAAGGAGTCACATACCAAGCAACAATCTCCCAAAGCAGTTTTGTGAATGGAGCTTTGAGCTAAGAGATCGAAAATCGCAGCAAAACAAGCTAGAACTCGTGCTTGAGATGGATGGGGATTTTTTTGGGTAGAAGATGAAGTGTGTGGGTGCTGGCATAAGTGGAGGGGAGCCACCAGGGGCCCACGAGACAGTGGGGCGCGCCCTACAGGGGGGGCGCCCTCCTCTCTTGTGGCCTGGTGCTTGCCCCTCCTGCAGTGTTTTCAGTGCCTAAAATCCTCAAATATTCCAGAAATAATCATACTAAATTTGCAGGGCATTTGGAGCACTTTTATTTTCGGACTATTTTTTTAATGCACGGATTATTCAGAAAACAGACGGATAATACTATTTTTGCTTTATTTATTCTAAATAACAGAAAGTAAAAAGAGGGTACAGAAGGTTGTGCCTTCTAGTTTCATCCATCTCGTGGTCATCAAAATGAACCCACTAACAAGGTTGATCAAGTCTTGTTAACAAACTCATTCCGAATAACACGGAACTGGAGAAATTTCGAATAACACTAAGTTACCTCAACGGGGATATGAAAATCCCCCAACAATAAGAATATCATACTTTTTCTTAACAGTAGGTAGGGGAAATTCAAAACCTCCAAAAATAATAGTTGGAACTTTTTCAATAGAATTGATGCTATGAACTTGAGATTGTTTTCTCGGAAAGTGTATCGTATGCTCATTGCCATTAACATGAAAAGTGACATTGCCTTTGTTGCAATCAATAACAGCCCCTGCAGTATTAAGAAAAGGTCTACCAAGGATAATAGACATACTATCGTCCTCGGGAATATCAAGAATAACAAAGTCCGTTAAGATAGTGACATTTGCAACCACAACAGGCACATCCTCACAAATACCGACAGGTATAGCAGTTGATTTATCAGCCATTTGCAAAGATATTTCAGTAGGTGTCCACTTATTCAATTCAAGTCTACGATATAAAGAGAGAGGCATAACACTAACACCGGCTCCAAGATCACATAACGCAGTTCTAACATAATTTCTTTTAATGGAGCATGGTATAGTTGGAACACCCGGATCTCCGAGTTTCTTTGGTATTCCACCCTTAAAAGTGTATTTAGCAAGCATGGTGGAAATTTCAGCTTCAGGTATCTTTCTTTTATTTGTAATGATATCCTTCATATACTTAGCATAAGGATTTACTTTAAGCATATCAGTTAAGCGCATACGTAAGAAAATAGGTCTAATCATTTCAGCAAAGCACTCAAAATCCTCATCATCCTTTGACTTGGATGGTTTAGGAGGAAAGGGCATGGGTTTCTGAACCCATGGTTCTCTTTCTTTACCGTGCTTCCTAGCAACAAAATCTCTCTTATCATAACGTTGATTCTTTGATTGTGGGTTATCAAGATCAACAGCAGGTTCAATCTCTACATCATTGTTATTACTAGGTTGAGCATCTACATGAACATCATTATTAGTATTATCATCAGGTTCATGTTCATCTCCGGATTGTGTTTCAGCATCAGAGATAGAAGTATTATTAGGATTCTCAGGTGTTTCTACATTAGGTTCACTAGAAGTTTGCAAAGTCCTATCATTTTTCTTTTTCTTCTTCTTAGAAGAACTAGGCACATCTAGATTATCATTCTGAGAATCTTGTTCAATTCTTCTAGGGTGGCCTTCAGGATACAAAGGTTCCTGAGTCATTCTACCAGTTCTAGTAGCCACTCTAACGACAAAGTCATTTTTATTATTCAACTCATCAAGCAAATCATTTTGAGCTTTGAGTACTTACTCAGCTCGAGTAGCAACCATAGAAGCATATTTGCTAATGCAGTGAAGTTCATCTTTAACTCTAGCTAGATTATCACTTACGCGTCCTATCTCGAAAGCATTATTCTTTAACTCTCTACCAACATAAGCATTAAAACTTTCTTGTCTAGCCATAAAGTCATCAAATTCATCCAAGCATGTGCTATGAAATTTAGTAAAGGGTATTTCAACTTTATTATATCTATAGAGAGAATTTACCTTTACTACCTGTGTCGGGTTATCAAGACAATGTGGTTCTTCAGGCGGTAAATTAAGACCATGTATTTCTTCGATAGGTGGTAAATTCTTAACATCTTCAGCTTTAATACCTTTTTCTTTCATTGATTTCTTTGCCTCTTGCATATCTTCAGGACTGAGAAATAAAACACCTCTCTTCTTTGGAGTGGGTTTAGGAATAGGCTCAGGAGTTGGCTCAATTGGTTCAGGAATTACTTCAGGAACTGGCTCAGGAAGAGTCCAATTATTTTCATTAGTCAACATATTATTCAGTAATATTTCAGCTTCGTCGATTGTTCTTTCCCTGAAAACATAACCAGCACAACTATCCAAGTGGTCCTTGGAAGCATCGGTTAGTCCATTATAAAAGATATCAAGTATTTCATTTTTCTTAAGAGGATGATCAGGCAAAGCATTAAGTAACCGTAGAAGCCTCCCCCGAGCTTGTGGGAGACTCTCTTCTTTGATTTGCACAAAATTATATATTTCCCGCAAGGCAGCTTGTTTCTTATGAGCAGGGAAATATTTAGCAGAGAAGTAATAAATCATATCCCGGGGACTACTCACACAACCAGGAGCAAGAGAATTATACCAAGTCTTAGCATCACCCTTTAATGAGAATGGAAATATCTTAAGGATGTATAAATAGCGAGACTTCTCATCATGAGTAAACAGGGTGGCTATATCATTCAACTTGGTAAGATGTGCCACAACAGTTTCAGATTCAAGGCCATAAAAAGGATCAGATTCAACTAAAGTAATAATATCAGGATCAACAGAGAATTCATAATCCTTATCAGTAACACAGATAGGTGAAGTAGCAAAAGTAGGATCGGGTTTCATTCTAGCATTAAGAGACTGCTGCTTCCATTTAGCTAATAATTTCTTAAGATCATTTCTATCATTGCAAGCAAGAATTTCCATAGCAGTTGCTTCATTCATAACATAACCCTTAGGAACAACAGGTAATACATAATCATTGGGGGAACGTTCATCATCACTATCATCAATAATAGGTTCTTCAATATTTTCATTCCCCCTAACTCTAGCAAGTTGTTCATCTAGAAATTCACCTAATGGCAAAGTAGTATCACACACAGAAGTAGTTTCATCATGCATAGCAGAAGTGGCATCATCGATAACATGCGACATATCAGAATTCATATCAGTAGCAGGTTTAGGTGTCGCAAGCCTACTACTAACGGAAGGAGAATCTAGTGCAGAGCTAGATGGCAGTTCCTTACCTCCCCTCGTAGTTGAGGGCAAAATCTTGGTCTTAGCGTCTTTCAAGTTCTTCATAGTGATCAACAGATATAAATCCCAAGTGACCCAGAGAATAGAGCTATGCTCCCAGGCAACGGCGCCAGAAATTAGTCTTGATAACCCACAAGTATAGGGGATCGCAACAGCTTTCAAGGGTAGAGTATTCAACCCAAATTTATTGATTCGACACAAGGGGAGCCAAAGAATATTCTTGAGTATTAGCAGTTGAGTTGTCAATTCAACCACACCTTAATAACTTAGTATCTGCAACAAAGTATTTAGTAGCAGAAGTGGTATGATAATAATGGTACCAGTAATAACAGTAAAGATAAATGTTTTTGGGTTTTTGTAGTAGTTGTAACAGTAGCGACAGAAAAGTAAATAAGCGAAGAACAATATATGAAAAGCTCGTAGGCAATGGATCAGTGATGGATAATTATGCCAGATGCGATTCCTCATGCAATAGTTATAACATAGGGTGGTATAGAACTAGCTCCAGTTCATCAATGTAATGTAGGCATGTATTATGTAAATAGTCATACATGCTTATGGAAAAGAACTTGTATGACATCTTTTGTCCTACCCTCCCGTGGCAGCGGGGTCCTAGCGGAAACTAAGGGATATTAAGGCCTCCTTTTAATAGAGAACCGGACCAAAGCATTAACACGTGGTGAATACATGAACTCCTCAAACTACGGTCATCACCGAGAAGTATCCCGATTATTGTCACTTCGGGGTTGTCGGATCATAACACATAATTGGTGACTATAGACTTGCAAGATAGGATCAAGAACACACATATATTCATGAAAATATAATAGGTTCAGATCTGAAATCATGGCACTCGGGCCCTAGTGACAAGCATTAACCATAGCAAAGTCATAGCAACATCAATCTCAGAACATAGTGGATACTAGGGATCAAACCCTAACAAAACTAACTTGATTACATGGTAAATCTCATCCAACCCATCACCGTCCAGCAACCCTACGATCGAATTACTCACGCACGGCGGTGAGCATCATGAAATTAGTGATGGAGGATGGTTGATGATGACGACGGCGACGAATCCCCCTTTCTGGAGCCCCGAACGGACTCCAAATCAGCCCTCCCGAGAGAGATTAGGGCTTGGCGGCGGCTCCGTGCCGTAAAACATGATGAAACTTTCTCTTTGATTTTTTTCTCCGCGAGACGGAAGATATAGAGTTGGAGTTGAGGTCGGTGGAGGTCCAGGGGGCCCACGAGATAGGGGGGCGCGCCCTATAGGGGGGGCGCGCCCCCCTGTCTCGTGGACAGGCCCTGGGCCCCCCGGTGTATTTCTTTCACCCAGAAATTCTTATTAATTCCAAAAGGTGCCTCCGTGGATTTGCAGGTCATTCCGAGAACTTTTCTTTTCTACACATAAAACAACATCATGGCAGTTCTGCTGAAAACAACGTCAGTCCGGGTTAGTTTCATTCAAATCATGCAAGTTAGAGTCCAAAACAAGGGCAAAAGTGTTTGGAAAAGTAGATACGTTGGAGACATATCAACGAGCTCGGTGATGCGAGCGAGCCAGTCCTCGTAGAGGTTGTCGACGGGGCGGTAGTGCAGGAGCTCACGTTCTAGGAGCAACATGGCCTGCGCGCCCGTGGGGGCGTGACGAGCGTGAGACAACGAACCAGCTGGGGTCAGCGACGGAGTGGCGGTGCGGCCTTCTCGCCGCACCGAGGGGTGCAGTGAAGATGCTTGTTGCTCGTTCCCCGCCGGGCCGGTGGCGGTGTGGGCGGCAGGCGATGGAGAACGACGAGGAGGCCTACCGACGGGAGCCGGCTGGGCGACGTGGGCGGCGAGACCAGCCCGGCGCTCTGCGCGAGCTCGGCGAGCATCTACCATGGATGCGACAAGGCGATGGGACGCAGATTAGCGGAGAAAATATTCCGACGCACCCCTACCTAGCGCGCCAAATGTCGAATATTGGGTTCTGACAAAACCCTTAAGGTTCGGACTCTGGGGGTGCACACGAAGATCTTCTCCCTACCGATCCAGGCCCATGACCTCGCCGCGATTCTAAGCTAACACGATGAACAACACAAGGGATGCAAGGTTTATACTGGTTCAGGCCACCATTGTGGTGTAATACCCTACTCCAATGTATGGTGTGTGGATTGCCTCTTGGGCTGATGATGAACAATACAAGGGGAAGAACTGCCTCGCGAGGAGAGGTGTTCTTGTGCTGGTGTGGGGTGTGGATGAACTGAATGAATCCGTCCCCTTGCTATGGTGGTGGCTAGTCCTATTTATAGAGGCCCTGGTCCTCTTCCCAAATATTGAGCGGGAAGGGATTCCACAATGGCGGGATTGAAGGGAGACAGCTAGTACAGGCTATCCTGACTAAAGGTGGTCTTCGACTGCCAAAGGCACTGGCGATGACACTGTCTTGGGCTCCATGGTGACCTCCGTCCTATCGTCCTGCTGGTCTTGGTCTTGTTGCTCCTATATACAAATCTTTGCTTGATGCCTCGGTACTCCGCGCCTGCGCTTGCCCCCTTTGCACCAAAGAGGAAATGAGGACACTGCGCAGGCTGGCACCCGCCTGGCGCCCGCCTGGTCTTGATTGTCATGGCTTACGTCATGTGCACCTCGCGAGGTACCCTTGCCTTGATCTCTCTGCCTCCTCGCGAGCCTGCCTGGCGAGGCCGCCCCTGAGGAGGCCTTGCATCGTCCGGCCCGCGAGGCTTGGCCCCTCGCGAGGGTCTTGAACTTGGGTTGATGAAGACAGACCGTACTGGGCCACTGCTGAGCCACGCCGCAGACCGCAGGCAGGCAAGTCTGGGGACCCCCGTTCCCAGAACACCGACAGTTGTGTTGTTCGGTGGCACGGGTGAAAGGATCGAGATAGACCTAGAGGGGGGACTACAAATTTTAATTCTACTTAGCAATTTTAGGCTATAATGCGGAATATGAAAGTGATACAAGAGCTAAGCAAGGTGAACAATTCAACAAGTATATGAATAAGCAAGCATAATATATATAATTCAAGTAAAGACTAAGAGACAAGTAACCACAAGTAGGGAGCTAGGGTTAGGAATAACCGCAACTCCGAGAGACGAGGATGTATGCCGATGTTCACTTCCTTGGAGGGAAGCTACATCATCGTTTAGAGAGGTGGATGTAACCATGCCATGAAGGCTCACCCTATTCTCTCTTTGAGATATCACCACGGAGGTGATTCTCAATCACTAGTGATAGACCTTGAGGTGGTCTCCAAACCTTCACAAACTTTCTGGGGGTAATCATAATGGTTTGATTCCTCACCGAAGAACTCCTACCGCCTAGGAGTCCCCAACCTCCAAGAGTAACAAGATCAAGGGAAACACTCAAAACTTGCTCAAATCACAAATTCCTTTGGTCACAAGGGGGAGTGGAAGAGGATCTATCTTTTGGTTGGAGCAACACTCAAGAGTCCTCACAAACGCACTCGAGATCTAGGATTTGGTGTAGGAGCAAGAGACTGGGGGTATTTGTGTTCTTTAGAATCTTCACAATGTGTTGGTCAATCCTCCACCGAAGTAGTAGAGGGGTTTATTGTAAAAATGGCCGTTGGAGCCACTTGAGCTGTGCAGATTACCGGATGTCCGGAGGACACCAGAAAATAGGATCGGATGTCCGACCAAGTTGTCGGTCGTCCCGCCGCTGAAGACACATACGCGTAGTAGCATAGTGAGAAGAGACTCGTGGCGTGAACAATCGGACGTCTGGGAAGTGCCGGCCATCCGGTGCCATGGCCGTCCCGGAAGTGCCGGTCGTCCGGAGAAGACGAGACTGTCAATTTTGTTTTGTGGACCGGATTTCCGATTGGCATCGAACGTCCGACGACCGGTCGTTCGAAGAGGGACAGAAAACCACTAAATATGTTCTGTGGTGGTGATACCAGATTTCCGGGCAGAGCCGGGCGTCCGGTGAGTTGTGCGAGGCCGGACGTTAGGTAAAATCAGAGACAAAAGAACACAGCCAAGACAGAAACTCGTGCAGAAGATGTGTGAGCCTTGATATGACAAGTAGATGACATGAAAAGGTTCTTGTGGGTTTTGAGCAAGTCTTTTACGTGAACCAATGATCCCTTCTTAATAGTATGTGATCCCTATATTCAAGAGCAAACCGAAAAAGAGTCTACGCCTTTTGTTCTTGTTTTTTCATACTTGAGTAGTTTAGATTCATCCGTCATGATCCACACAATAATCCTTGGGAACTAAACTTGAGATACACTTGGCAGGCATGATTAGTTCTCTATATGCATGTTGTCATCAACATCAGAATATGATTAAGGGCATGATTGCACTTTCAATGGGTGTTGAGCACAAGGCGACAACCTTGTTCTGTTTGAAGGAGGTTGAAGGGGAGTCCCCTTGCATGTCAAAATCCCTAACACTCCCCTCTAACCCTCTTCAATGTCTTTGAAGAGAGGATCAACAGACAAGGCCTCATTTTTATTTCCTGATACATATGACGAGTATTTTTTTTGAACCGTCATTCGGGGGAGGGCACCCCACCTGAATTTCCTGATGCAGATGCCGATTATTGATTCTATGAGTTTGCATTTGGCATATCTATCCGTCTGAGAGGTGTTTGGTGGGCGTAAGGGTGGAAAGTGACAGTGGATAATCTGAAATATCCGATATCCGTATATGAGAAAATGCATATTCAAATCCAAAACATCCGCATCCGAATTAAATGGAAATGAATTTGAAAGATATCCAAGTTTATTTTACAAATACGAATAGTTTTTTGACACAAATATGAGTATGGAATCGGACACAAATATAGTACAGAATTTTGACACAAATAGGAATATGGAAGTGGATATATTCGTATCCGAATAAAATTCCGCACGCTAAATTAAGCAATTCTAGCCCCACTATACCAATCATCCAACAACAAAGCCTAATATGTTGTCAAATTTTAGTTATTGTATGATTACTTGGGTATTATTATGCATCACGGTAGTATTTATTGACTTTTGTTGACTTATTATACCTTGCAAGTTGATTATTTTGTATCACGTAGCTATTGTCTTATTTCCTTTAACTAATATGTTGCTATTATTCGTATCCGTTTCAAGTTGAGTAACATCCTATATGTATCTGTGTTCGAGTAATATCCAATCTGCATTTGTATCCAATGACATCCGTATTCACATTCATATTTGTTGTGTAAACATTAAAACGATTGTGGTAAGAGCACTATCCATCCGCATCAATCCGTTGCCACCCGTGAGCGTGTTGCTTAGGTTTTGTTGCCATTATTGTTGATGTCCACTCACTCGCTGTAATGGGTTCTTCGTACCGGTAGGCTAGGGCTAGCCCTTCACATAGAAGAATGTCACGTGATATTGTAATGTTGTTTATGAGTCTTAAGAGATGTGAAATGAGAGAAATTTGAATTTTTTATGTGGTTTCGCAAAATTTATACTCTAGAGATTTCCTTCAAAAACTGCCACTCAGGTCGTTAATGTCTTGATTACTATTACATCTTTTTTGTTTTATAAAAAGGCACATGTCTAGTCTTAATCGACAGTTTGACCAACATAACAGACTTTATGTATGTTAAATCGGTTTTGCTAATTGTGACACGCCTAATTTTTCAGCGCGTCAGTCGATTCCGCACAACACGAGGCCGAAGGTGGGGATGGCATGAGGAGTAGTAGCAACGAGCGTTGGCCACAATGAGGCCGGGCTAGGACCTCGTCGGAGCCGGAGACAGGGCTGTGAGCGGCAACGAGCTGCGACGTCTCAGGTGGAGGCGAGGAAGAAACTTAATGTAGGGGGGTCAGGAAGGATGTATGGGGTTGCTCATCAGGGCACGACTGATGACATTGACCGGGGCGGCGGCCAACACGAGGGTGGAGCGAGGTCGAGGGAAGGGTGGGGTGACGAGGCGACGGTAGCCGCCGGCCGCGACGGGCATAGGCATGCGAGCAGGTCTGGATAGGCTTGTGCTACGCGAGGAAGATGGATACGTGGTTAAAGATAAACAATATCCAATCTGTTTTTGGCCGTTGGATGACGATCTAGGGGTTCAAGATAAAAGTGATCGATTGAATAATTTTTCCAGGTGCCTGATGTATCCCATGTAAAAAAACATTTTTTAATGATATGTACATTTGTATTTTATTGATCAAATTGCCCATGAGCTTTTTTAACCAGAAAAGGCGATAGTACACCGTTTGCACCTCTTTTATTTCTTTTTTTTATTCTGTTTTCAGGTTATAGCTGCCGCTCGAGGCACCAGAGCCCGCTCGCCGGTCGCCGCCACCCCGGCCGCCTGCTCGCCGTCGCCGCCCGCGCCACCCGCCCGCTCGCCGCCCGCCCCGCCCGCCGGCGCGTGAATGGCAGGCGTGGCGCCCTCCGCCTCCGCGCGCCAGATATCCCACACGCACTTCATCGAGCAGCTCCGCCGCGCCGCCCGCGCCCGCGACGGCGAGGCGCTCCACGCCTGGGCGCTCAAGTCCGGCGCCGCCTCGCACGCGCCCGTCTCCAACTCCCTCATCACCTTCTACGCTTCCCTCCCGCGGCCGCTCCTCGCCGCGGCGCTGGCCGTCTTTGCGGGCATCCCCGCCGCCGCCCGCGACGTCGCCTCCTGGAACTCCCTGCTCAACCCGCTCTCGCACCACCACCCGCGCGCCGCGCTCTCTCACTTCCGCTCCATGATGTTCTCGTCCTCGCCCGCCATCCTCCCGTCCCCGCACTCCTTTGCGGCCGTCTTCACAGCCGCTGCCCGCGCGCGCTCCGCGTCCGCCGGAGCCGCCGCCCACGCCCTCGCTTGCAAGGTCCCCTCGGCTAGCTCCAACGTGTTCGTGTTCACCTCTCTGCTCAACATGTACTGCAAGCTGGACCTCGTCCCTGATGCCCGGAGGGTGTTCGACGAAATGCCGGTGCGGAACGAGTTCTCTTGGGCCGCCATGGTGGCGGGCTATGCTTCCACAAAGTGCTCGGAGGAGGCCTTTGAGATCTTCCAGTTGATGCTTGCAGAGTGCCCGTCGCAGAAAAATGAGTTTGCGGCCACGGCTGTTCTTAGTGCGGTCAGTGTGCCCTCGGGCTTGCCAATGGGGGTGCAGCTGCATGGGTTGGCTGTGAAGGATGGGTTGGTGGTGTTTGTGTCGGTTGAAAACTCGCTTGTCACGATGTATGCAAAGGCTGGGTGTATGGATGCAGCATTCCATGTGTTTGCGTCGTCTAAGGAGAGGAACTCCATCACTTGGTCTGCGATGATCACTGGCTACGCGCAGAATGGGAATGCAGAAAGCGCATTTAGAATGTTCTTACAGATGCTTGCTGCAGGGTTTTCACCAACTGAGTTCACTTTGGTTGGGGTGCTCAATGCTTGTAGTGATGTGGGAGCATTGATGGAAGGAAAGCAGACACATGGTTTGATGGTGAAGCTTGGGCTTGAAGCGCAGGTGTATGTGAAGAGCGCACTGGTGGACATGTATGCCAAATGCGGCTGTATTACTGATGCAAAGGAAGGTTTTCATCAATTTCATGAGCTTGACATTGTCCTTTGGACGGCTATGGTTGCCGGGCATGTGCAGAATGGGGAGCATGAGGAAGCCTTGAGGTTGTATGCCAGGATGGACAAGGAGGGCATCACTCCGACTAACTTGACTATAACCAGTGTTCTTAGAGCATGTGCTGGCCTCGCAGCATTGGAGCCAGGGAAGCAATTGCACACGCAAATACTCAAGTTCGGGTTTGGTTTGGGGTCTTCTGTCGGAAGTGCCTTGTCTACAATGTATTCAAAGTGTGGAAACCTTGACGATGGCATGGTTGTATTCAGAAGGATGCCTCATAAGGATGTTATTGCATGGAACTCGATCATTTCTGGATTTTCTCAGAATGGACGTGGAAATGAAGCACTTGACCTGTTTGAGGAGATGAAGCTAGAGGGCACTGCTCCAGATCATATAACATTCATTAATGTATTATGTGCTTGTAGTCACATGGGCCTAGTTGACAGAGGATGGATTTACTTTAGGTCAATGACCACAGACTATGGTTTAACTCCTAGGCTGGATCATTATGCTTGCATGGTTGATATTCTTAGCCGAGCAGGGATGCTAAATGAAGCAAAAGATTTCATAGAGTCCATTAGTATTGACCATGGAACATGTTTGTGGCGTATATTATTGGGAGCATGTCGCAGTATACGGGATTTTGATGTCGGAGCATATGCAGGTGAGCAGCTGATGGAGTTAGGTACTGGGGACTCCTCTGCATATATATTGTTGTCAAACATCTATGCTGCCCAGAGAAAATGGACTGATGTTGAGCGGGTGAGGCATTTGATGAGATCTAGAGGAGTTAGCAAAGATCCAGGATGCAGCTGGGTTGAGCTTAACAGCAAAATCCATGTGTTTGTTGTTGGGGAGCAGCAACATCCTGAGGCGGAAAATATAAATACAGAGTTGAGAAGGCTCGCTAAACACATGAAGGACGAAGGGTACTGTCCAAGATTTAAATTTGCATGGGTTGAAGAACTGGATAATTTGAGAGAATCTCATGAAGAAGATCAATTCGAGTTGATATCGGTAGTTTCTAGCTGACTTCTCAAATGACAAGAACAGTGAGTACTTCAATTTTTTCTTCTTGAATTCAGAAAATGGAACTAACAAAAGCTATGCTGTGAAATTTGGTGGCAGTATTTATGTTGAACTTATTTTGTGCGAAACGAATTCACTGTTTCTACCATTCTAGGCATCATTGTTAAGTGACATTTTAGTTGCCGTTCATTAGCTTAGTTGATATGCTCCTATTGTGTAACTCAGTGTTAGTGCCATTAGAATTGTTCCCTGTTTTATGAATAAAACTTCCTAGTGTGGAATTGCAAAGTAAAATTATTTTTGGCTCTACACCATGTCCAACTCCCCTTTTCTTGAGTTTAATGAGGACCAACAAAGCGTAAATTTCCCATCCTTTTTTTTTTTGATACTTCGTTCAGTATCCTCATTCTTATTTGCTCTTAAGCAAACGAAGTAACAAGATGACAAAATGTAAAGTATCAGTAATTAACTCATAGGTAATTAAACTTTGTAAATGATGCTTGCATGACATCTACTTGGTAGGAAAGAGTACTCATCATCTCCCAAGCATGGCAGTACCCGCATGGCTGCACTGTCCACGAAAGGTTTGCGATGTTGTCTAACAGGCAGACTTTTGTATGAGAGCATGGTGCCTCTGCCGGGCATGAACAAGAACCATACTCCATACAGGCAGACACAACTGCAGATCCTTTTCATTATACCGCTGCGTCTACAATTCTTTTTTGTTAAATTGCAGAGAAAAACACATGGCATCTATATGCTCCCATGCTTCATTGTTTTTATGTTGATGAAAAATATGATTTAGCTATCTCTTACACTAAATATTTTGTGCCTAATTCCATAAGATGTTTTGCTCGTCAGTTAGTAGGACGAAAACTTAGAGGTTTAGCTATTGTCTTAATATTGCATAGGTTCACACCGCTGAGATGTCAGATGTAACACTTCACTTCTTCCAAAAGGTTCATTTATTCCTTTTTGGAGGATGATGCCAGTGATTTTTTATTAAAATTCTGAACTGCTTTCAACTACTCAGTGGCAGCGAAAAGCGAGTAGTTGAAAGCAGTTCAGAATAGAAAAAAATGCTTACTGACATCAGAGCAACGAAAAGAGAGTAGCTGAAAGCAGCATTTCGAGTACATGCTAGGATGTGGCTAGTGAGTAGCGTAATTAAGCAATTTCAGGTAGTTATTATCTCTCTTTGCGTTGCTAATTGTTTTTTCCTGCTAACTATGTACTCTCTGCATAAATTGTTTTAAGATCACAATTCTGATTTGTCGTAGAGAAATTTTTTTGATAGTGGATATCTAGCAACAGATTCAGAATGAGCATTAGAACAATTGTTCGGGAATACATACTACTTAATTGCTAAGGTCCATATCTTCTTCTTGCAAATTATACGTTGCGTATGTACTCGGCTTCTGGTAGACTCCTTTTCTATGATATTTCTTTGGAGACACCATTTTTGCAAGACACTGAATTTTGTATGTATTAAACTGATTGAATTTTCCTATGTGAAACATCCAAGTGAAGTGTACTCTACCATTCTTCCCTCTATTTGGAGCTACACATTTTTGTTTGTTATTTTCTGCTGTACTTTAACGTAGCTCATGACTGTAGTATTATATTATCTAGCCGAGGATAACACCTTCTAATTTCTAGGAGCAATACTACATTGTCAGTCACTTAAATCTGTCCAGGCATAGAAGGACACTTCTGAAGTTTGATTGGATGGGTAATTGAAGAAATGAGCACCTGTTATTCTTGGTTATTCGCTCATGATGTTACCTTGAAGGATCTGATTAGCAAGAGAGAGCTATTAGGAGAAAAGCTTTACTGCTGGTATGTAAAAGTTGGAAATATCTTATTATCATTGCATAAATATTTGCACTGCTAGCATATGAGCTTTTTCACCTATGGTGGATATGCACAATCCATTATGCTACAATTAACGAAAGACCTTGCTGCAGTTATAACCAGTTATTTTATTCTGTTATTTTCTTCCTCCTGTACAGAAAAATATTGGAACACTTCATACTCGTGTTGGCGACAACAAGAGGATGGTTGACAATCTCCAGGTTTGATTTAACAGGACTGGTAAAGCAGATAAACCTCTACATTTCTATCTAATTGTTCAGGACAGTATACAATAATAAAGCTTGTTGCATCGTCACTTGTAGGTCGAGGTTTCTCGGTTGAGGACAGAATTGGATGGCAAGGGCATCAGTTGTTAAAACTGTTGAAAGGGCTGCAGATAGTGAGCTATCTTGGCTAAATATCCTGTGTCAGGAAACAGGTGAGAATGTTTGGGAACGCGTCGTTTGAGCTCGAAGAAACCAGTAAGCGGGACCAGATGGATGCTGTTTCAGTAAGACCACAACCATCCCTTTCCAGGGAATAGTCCTGCCATGGACAGTGTTTGTGGAGCGGATCTCTGTTACCAACCTACCAACAGCGTCTCATGCATGTGCTATATCAAAGTATTAGTGCACAGGTCCTATCCTAGATCAGTCACAAACCCAACACCTTTAGGTGTGTTACTATCTCCATCTTATATCATACATGTACTTCATTCGCTCCAAAATATTTAGAGTTCTAGGTTTGTCCTAAATATTTTGAAACGGAGGAACTATAATGCTAGTATAAAATTTCAGTGAAAGAGGTGCACTCCTCATTTGGATTCTATTTGTTGTTGCAAATATGAGTGCATAAGATCTCTATATTCCATGGTAGCTACATTCTTTCCCAAGCCATCTTTCCTAACTCAAGGCATGTGTTTTCACCCTTGCAAGAGTTCATTTTGTGCATTCCATATAGCCAGGACATCTTGGCAACGTGTGTCCCCTCCTCGTGGTGTTCTTTGGGCTGACATTGGAGAAGTCTCAGAAAATTCCTCAACACCCCAGAGCTGAACTCCAGAGGCACCTCCGTGGACCTGGACACTTCTAGGCCCACGGT
Organism: Triticum aestivum; assembly: GCF_018294505.1. Taxonomy (NCBI): domain Eukaryota; kingdom Viridiplantae; phylum Streptophyta; class Magnoliopsida; order Poales; family Poaceae; genus Triticum; species Triticum aestivum. The sequence goes on from NC_057807.1 coordinate 36,904,576, forward strand.
CTCTCGAGTCTAGCCCCCAGGTTTCCATTGCCTCATTTGCTCCCCACCGCACCCAGTTGCCCCAGCCGTCGCTGCTGTTGACTTCCATCATTCCGGCGACCTCTCGGGCCCCGAGCTTCCTCTTTGGTGCCTTCTTCGAAGCCATGTCGGGCTTGTCCAGCATGACTTTGATTTGTCCACAAATCTCATATGAATTTTGATTCTCATTCATATTCTTGTTGAGATTCGATGTAGATTGCATGTGTAGGCCTGCATCCTAGCAATTTAGCATACATAGTTGAGTAGATCCACTTGTATGGGTGTGTAGCCATGATTTCTTGGTTTTGACAGAGAAGGGGCCGCTGCCGCACACTTTGGGTCCTTGGGAACCCCGTGTTCCCGGGCTTCACACCCCGGGTCCCTGGTGTATCTAGAGAGGACCCACTCACCTATATTATGCTAGGTTTGTCTCATTCATGCACGACTCCTGCACTTATCCATATTCCGATTTTCTTTAACTGTTCCTAGATGCTTCCACGGGAGAGTAGGGTTGTGCTCGTAGCAAGAAGACCAAGGGTAATGATTGTTCTCAGAAGTTTACTCTCCAAGTTCACCAGTGTGAGCAGGGTCAGAGTTCAAAGAATCAGAGCTCGAAGAAGCAGAGTTCTTAGATAGCATCACACTCTTCCAGAGCTAGGAGAGCAGCCAACATGTCTCATGTGGTTGATGACTCTGATTTCTATGAGTAAGACTCTCAAGATGATGAACACTGTGGCTAATGAGAACGAGGCACAAGATGATGAGATTGTAGCGTGGGCAGCTATGATGCAGAGGATGAAGGCACATATCCGATTGATATTGCAAAGATGAACAAGCCTGATTATCATAGGGAGCGTGAGCAGGATCCTTATGTTTGTTGTCAGGAACCCAATGTTCGTCCTCGCTTTTGGAATAATTTCCAGCATCGGGTATATGAGGAGATCCTCAAAGCCAAGAAGGACAAGCTTGCTCCGCACAAGAGTTTGGATCTTGACTATGTGTGTCGCGCCACCACCAAGCATTATGCTGATGTGCACAAGACTCTCACCAAGATGTGTCACATTCCGTTCCTCAAGTTCAATAAGTCTTACAATGAGGACGAAAGTGCCTTTCTGCTCCCGAGTTCATTTGAGCTCGGTGAACAGTAAAATCGAAAAAAAATCAAAAAAAATTCAGAAAATTCCAAAAAAATTCTCAGAGAAACATGGACAAAAGTTCTAAATGCTTGCAAAAATTCATCATGAAATCACATTCATGTAAGGCGTGGCAAAAAAAACAAATTCAGCCTCCAAAATGCTTTTGAAAGTAGCATTTTCAGAGTACCGATTTTGTTTTTTTTGCCACGCCTTCTAGAAATGTGATTTCATGACGAATTTTTGCAAGCACTTAAAACTTTTGTCAATGTTTCTACCAAAAAAAATCTGGAATTTTTTGAATTTTTTTTGAATATTTTTCGATTTTACTGTTCACCCGAGCTCATATGAGCTCGGGTGCAGAAACTCCACGTCCCGATGAGGACCTCATTCTTCAGTTCTTCGCTACAGTGTGGTTTCCAAAGATGAGGCTAGATCTTTCCACTGGATGTCTGAACATGAGCATATTGACGTGCTTTTATACCTGACTTTGTTTCTATCACTAGCTACTCCTTCAGGCAGCCCCACAAGGACATTGGGAGATTCATGGAGCCTGCATTTCGTCATCGAGATGCCCTTTCATTTGCCTATAAGGAGGGGTCTACTCCAAATGTTTGGCTCTATCTCAGAATTGTCACCCAAGTATGATGCTCTTAGGTGTGTTTTTGTTCTTCTCTCACTCACATGGTTGGAAATTCCAGTGAGATGTGGGGCACCACTGTGGATCTGCATGTACTGTATATGCTCATGATGAGAAGAAGGTGGATGTCCTAGACTCCATGTTTGAGGAGATGCGTCAGTGCGTCTCCGAGAAGAAGGCGTGCATCTTTGCTCTGTTTATTCAGGAGGATCTGGTTGAGTCCAAAGCTATAGCCACTATGCTCCGTCATTATCCTACTCGGTTTCACAAGCAGCAGTATTGTTTGTGGAGGTCCCCTGTCACAGCCCTAGATCTATGTTTGTAATTAGTGGCTTTGCATCCATGCATCATGCCTAAAATTCTGAAAGTTGAACTGAGGGAATTTGAAAACCTCAAAATTTTAAATAAAAAAAGGGCAAAGAACCCTACAAATGCATTCAATGTTTCCAACATGTTCCTTTTATTGTTCTGATAATTTTGGCAACAATATATTTCAAACCAAAATTAAGAAACATTTTTAAGGAATTATTTGGGACTTTGGATTTAAATCAATAGTATATTTGAGTTGGATTTATTTCTTCTATATAAGAAATAAAGTTCAAATATTTTTGTAGCGACGGATTGAGAAGTATCTAAATCAGATCCATAATCCTAATAGCCGCTTTTGGCTACTTCGCATGTGACCTTGGACTAGCTCTCTGAGCTCACATAAAAATTTACAGAAAGTTTAAAAATGGTTTGGTTTGTAAATCAAATCAAAACATATTGAAAGAAATAGAAAACTGAAAACAAATGCAGAAAAGAAGAAGAGAGGGACTAACCAGGCACAGCCCACCTGGTGGCCCAACACTATTGGCCCAGCCCACCAAGTGCCACACCGTCTTCAACCTCCTTCCACTAGGCAGGAGGGCGTGTGGTCGCCGCGCGCGCCCATGCGTCGGCCACCTCCTGCGTGTCTGCCTTCCTCCCTGACCCCCAAGACGACGCCATGCTACCCCGCAGAACCCCCTCGACCCCTCCCTCGTCCTCACGTCTCCTCTGCCTCTCTCCCCCGCTCTTCTCGCTCGCGTCCGAGAGCCCCGATGAGCACCACCGCGTCCACCGAGCTCCCCTCGTACCTCTGCATGCTACAACAGATCCGCCTCGACGCCATGGAGCACCAAGACGAAGCACACGCTCGCGGGACGCCTGAAACGTCGTCATCGTCTTCGTCTTCCTCGTCGGTCACCGGCGATCGCCGACTCTGATTCGCCGTTGTCAGCGCCTCCCCGAGCCCACTAGCCTACTCTGCGAGTTCACCGTGAGCACTGGAATCTTTCCCCTCTCTTCTTCCTTCCATTTGCGCGCCCTAACTAACTTCACCGCTGAGCCCGCGAGCACATTACCGCCGGCCATGTCGCCTTCGTCACTCCAGTCACCGGAACTCGAGGTTGAGCACGTCATCGTGCTCAACAAGCCCCCAGGAGCCGAACGCACACACTCACTTGTCCTGCCGTGCCTCGTAGCACCGTCTCGATGCACACCCGAACTCCGGCGCCGCCATGAGCTCGTTTCGGCGAGCTCGGTCCACCCGAGCTGCTGTCGCCAGCTGTGTTGGATGTGTGCGAGTTCCAGCACCACGTAGAGCCCCTCTGTCACTCATTTAGTCGCCGGAGGATCATTTCCGAGCCGCCCCGCCGTCTCTGTCGTCGTCGGCGACGAGCCGCCGGCCTAAACCCCGGTTAAACCTAACACAATGCCCCCTGGGTCCATGACAGGTGGGACCAACCCCCGTTAATTTTTGGATTAGGTTAGTATTAATCCATGTTTAGCTCGGTCTCACTAACAGCTGGGTCCCACGATTCACGTTTGACCTTGCCACGTCAGCGTTCACCTGGTCCCACTGGTTAGTTTGTGTAACTGACTCTGTTACACTGACCGATGGGTCCCAGGCATCAGGTTTGACCCTGGCCGACCCTATTAACTAGGTGACGTCAGAGTGACACAGTGCTGATGTCATCAAAGCTTTTTTGGATTTTGAATAAATCAGAAATGATTTATTTATTTCAGAAAATGCCTAAAACTTCAAAAAATCATAGAAATTAATCTATAACTCCAAATGAAATAATTTATATATGAAAAATGATCAGAAAAATCCAAAAAATATTTTTACGGCATTTTCATGCATGTTTGAGCAAGTTAACCTCACCGTTTAGGATGAAACATGATTAGGACAAATTTGATAATAGATTTGGAGTTGGAATTTGATGTAGTTTTGAATTCCACTTCAATCAAAATGACTTTCTGTTGCATTAGCCCAAATCACAACATATTGCCATGTCATGATCATGCATCATATTGTTGCATTGCATTGATTGTGTTCTTTCTCTGTTGCCGGTGTTTGTTCCCCCTCGGTAGACGTATGTTCTGACGATGAGTTCGATGACATCGATGAAGAGCTATATCATCTTCGAAAGTGCCAGGCAAGCAAAAACCCCCATGTTCATTCCGATACAATCTCACTCTCTCGCTCCTGCTCTCTTTTACTGCACTAGGATAACAACGATTCAACTGTTACATGCTGCGGTAGTTGAACCCCTTTCCATTGCATGACCTTTCTTTGCCACAGTAAATAGTTGAAACCCACTAGCATGAGTAGGAGTTGCTTGAGCCATGATGTTCCTACTCATTCATGCTTGTTTGTCATGCCTGCTATTGCTTAGAGTTGTGTCAGGTCTGATTCATCAGGGATGAATTGGAATGTTGTGAACATGTCCTATTGTTGAGAGCTAAGTGTGTGAACAGGATTTGGTAAAGGTAGCGGTAAGAGGCCATGTAGGAGTACATGGTGGGTTGTCTCATTGAAACCATCCTCAGGAACTAGTTTTGTGTCTGTGATCCAAGACAGTTACTACCACGCATTGGAATGCTTAAGTGCCCCTCTCAACTTATTAATCACCTCGATCTCTGTCAGGCGTTGCAACTAGTTTCTGGTGTTTGTAGGTTGTGTTAGTAGTCTACCAAGTGGCACCCGATGCAGGTGGGCTTGGGACAGACTAGGCACCGTGGCCGGGTATACCAAGCGTCGCCCGTTTGGTGGGCTTGGGAACCCTGTACACATCTGTCGGAGTATTCTCGCGTCAGTCAACATGAGATACCGCGAGTCGACAGATGCCACGGGGTAGCTTGAGCTGAGGGCAAGACTGTCGTGGAATATTCGGGGACGGGTATGCGAGTAGCACGCAGTGGTTTACCCAAATTCGTGGCTCTCTGGAGAGATAATACCCTACTCCTGCATGTCTGAATATATATGTGGAATATACATGGCGGTACAGAGTTGCTCTTGGAGCTGTATCTGAGGGTAGTGCCATGGGCATATGGCCTCGTAAATGTCTCATATGTGTGTATGAGCTAGCTAGCAAGTGGACATGAGAGAGCTCCACCCTGAGTGGCCTTGTGGCCGTGAGCATGTGGGTGTCCATGCGCGAGGGAGTCCCCCCGGATGGATGGATGTGTGCCCATATATATAGGCATGGGGTAGCTTACTCCCTAAGCTAAGTGAGTGGCGTGGTGGGCAGGTGGGCATGGGGCACCATGCCCATGAGAGTGTGTGTGCGTGGGGTGCATGCACCTTGTCCTTGGTGCACTTTATAAAACAATGCCCAGGGACAAAAATACTGTAGGCGATGTCGCCACTATTATTCATTAATAGTACACTGCTGCGAGGTATAGCCGTCTTGTCCGCGCGTGTCCGATGGGACGTCGTAGTTGACTTCACATAGCAGGCCGGCTGGAGCAGCCAGACGAAGAGCAGGCCAGGCAGCCGGGTGGCGAGCCGGCCCGGACAGTCGGACAAGGGGCCGTCTGGGGTGGCCTGAGCAGTCGAACTGAGGGGTTTTGCTAGCCTCGATGTCTTGAAATATTGCCTCGCCGTCTTCAGGTACCCGTGGTCAATTACCCCGATAATAGCCTCCGAGCCTCCGGGCAATTTGGCAAAGTTGGGCGGAGGTTTTTCTTTCAGCGGGTGTTGATGTAGAAGATGCTGATGACGGCTGGCTGCGGGCCGCAGCCGGCGCGGCTTGCTTTCGGTGGGGGCGCGCGAGCGACCCGCTGGGTGTAGCCTCCGGGCAACTTTGAAAAGTTGGGTGGAGGCTTTTCACGGTCGTTGGTGCAGACGATGGCGTCAAGGGGCCGGTTGCAGCCGGCGGCGGGCGTGCAACAGGCGCGACATGTTTTGAGTGGGGGCGCACAAGCGCACCCGCTGGATGTAGCCTCCGAGCCCTCCGGACAACTTGGAAAAGTTGGGTGGAGGGTCTTGTTGTTGATGATGAAGCCGACGACTGTGTCAAGGGCGCCGGGCACGGACACGGAGTCCGCCGGCTGATGGGCGCTGGGCCCTTCCGGGCATGGACGCGGAGTCCGCCGGCTGGTGCTGTCGGGCGTGGACATGGGGTCCGCCGACTGAAGTGGTCGAGCGCGGGCGCGGAGTCCGCCGACTGATGGTGTCGGGCGCGGACGCGGGGTCCGCCGACTGATGCTGTCGGGCACGGATGCGGGGTTCGCTAACTGATGGTGTCGGGCGCGGACGCGGGGTCCGCTGATTGATGGTGTCGGGCGAGGACACGGAGTCTGCTGACTGATGCTGTCGGGCGCGGACGCGGAGTCCGCCCACTGATGGTGTCGAGCGTGGACGCGGAGTCCGCCGACTGATGTTGGTGATGACAATCGGCTCCGGGATGCAGCCGGCGTGGCTTGCTTCCAGTGGGCCGCGCCAGCGCACCCAATGGGTGTAGCCTGTGAGCCTCCGGGCGACTCGAAGAGTCGGGCGGAGGGTTTTTGCTGTGGATGAAGCGGACGGTGGGATGTCGGTTGCAGCCGGCGTCGGGCCTGCAACCAGCCTTCGAGCCTCCAGGTGAGGAGGGGGTTCCCCTCGGCGATGATCGTGCAAAAGACAGAGTTAGTCCGCACAGATATATCAAATATTTGCTTTTCATAGTGCAAGATATGCGGAGGGTGCCGACTCGGTTTCGTCCGATCCCCCTTCAATCTTTTTCATGTCCTCTCTGCTCTTTGGCTTATGCTCTTGCTAGCCGGACAGCCGCGCTGCGGTTTGTGGCTGAGAGTGGGCCGCGGAGTGGAGTGTACAATATTTAGACTCTCGGAGCGGATTTAACTAAGCAGATACTCATAAAGCAAACGGCCGGGTCGCCCAAACCATTTTCTTCCCGGACGCGTTTCGCGTGGGTGGCCTCCAGCGTTTGCTCTTGCTAGCCGGACAGTCGCTTGTGGTCTGTAGCTAAGACGAAGAGTGAACCGACGTACCGAGCACGCTACTAAGCCGTCTGTAGGAACGAACGTCTCAGGCCAAGCGGCCAGCGTCCGGGCCAACTCTGGCTGGTGCCGGGGAGAACAGTGGTGCAACTGTAAATAAAGGCGGAGGTGGTCCCCGAGTGTTACTCGGGGTTTTCTGTGTTTGCGCGGTGCAAAAATATGCAGGTGAGGAGCTCACATTGCCTTGACGCAAACGAGGCGGAGGTTGACGAAGATAGCCGGTGCGGCGCGGCGCTCGCGGAGCGCGCCGGTGCACCCGCTGGGTGTAGCCTTTGAGCCTCCCGGTGCTCGAAGGGGGGCCCGTCTAGTCAGGCCTCAAGGCGGCCGGGTTGGCTTGGCACAGCCGACCGGGCGCTGAAACGGGCAGGCTAGGCTGCCGGCGGAGCGGCACCGGGGCAGAGGAGTTTTTTTTTTCTTCTTTTTCTTCTTCGGCTGCTAGGTGCCCGCCCGTGCCCTCGCCGCCTTCTGGAGCGCGCCATCTTCTCAGGGTCTGCCACCTTCTAGGAGGTGGGCCTTTGGTTCCAGCCGCCTTCTTGGGGTTTGCCACCTTCTAGGAGGCGACCCTCTGGTTCCATCCGGCCCAGGGGGGCGGCCTTGCGACCAATCGGACTGAGGGGTCTGGTCAGCTCCAGTGTCTTGAAATGTGGCTAAGTGTTGATGAGGCTACCCGGGGTCTATCCCCCCGGCAACATCGTTTTGGGTTGTGAGTGAAACCCCGGCCGGATCTCCTTGCGGATGGAACCTGAATAGGCGATAAACCTAGACTAGGGTCTTGTGTGGTTAGCCAGGTCGTGGCCGACACCCTTGCCAGGCTTCCGCTTGAAGGTTGCCGAGATACATGACGTGTACATGGCGGTAAGCGGCGAGAGCATGTGTGAAGTACACCCCTGCAGGGTTAACATGATCTATTCGAATAGTCGCGTCCGCAGTAAATGACTACTGGGTTGCTTATACAGTTCATAGACAAATGAAAGTGGATACTCTAAAATGCGCAAGATAAGCGTGAGTGCTATGGATGGCCTTCTCGTAGGGAGACAGGAGCAGATCCATAGTGGTGTATTGATATGGTGAATATGTGGACTCGTGTGCGCCACCTCAAAAGAGTTACCAACAGTCGTAGTATAGGATAGCCACCGAGTCAAAGCTGGCTTGCTGCACTTAAACTCTACTACCCCTTTGTTGATACCGATGCGTATGTAGCTAGTTCTGATGTAAGTCTTGTTGGGTACATTTGTGCTCACATTTGCTTAATTTATGTTTTTGCAGAGAGACTTCAGTCTCACTTGTAGTTCCGCATGGACTTCAACGTTTAGCTTGTTACCTCTGCTACGATCTTATACCCTTGGGAGGGTCTTGTAGATAGTCAGGCTTCTCAGCCCTTTTCATTTATAGTTGTCTGTACTGAGACTTGTTATGCTTCCGTTGCCTATATGCTCTGTATGTTGGGTCATCAGACCCATGTTTGTAATATGTGGCTCTCCGGAGCCTCTTAAATAAATACTTCGAGTTTTACAGTTTTGTTGTGATGCCATGTTGTATTTGAACATATCGAGCATATTGTGTGTATGATTTGAAATGCTTGGTATGTGTGGGATCCGACAACCTAGTTGTTTATTCTTGGTAGCCTTTCTTATGGGGAAACGTCTCCTAGTGCTTCCACTGAGCCATGGTAGCTTGCTACTGCCCCGGAACACTTAGGGTGGCTGGCATGTGTCCTTCTTCGTTCCTGTGTATGTCCCTTCGGCAAAATGTCACGCGTTGTTCCTTTAAGTCCTTGTAGCTTGCTACGACTCGGGTTCATATGTTGATGATCGACACGTTCGTTGCTGGGTCATGTATGCCTGTCCCTGTAAGTTAGCGCCACCTTGGGTTTACGACTAGTCATGTCAGCACGGGTTCTTTGTCATATGGATGCTAGCGACATTATCATATATGTGAGCCAAAAGGCGCAAACGGTCCCGGGCCAGGTAAAGGTGGCACCCATGGGAATACCGTGCGTGAGGCCGCAAAGTGATAAGTGTTACATGCTAGATCAGTGTGATTTAGGATCGGGGTCCTGATAGCTTTGGTATCAGAGCTTGACTGCCTGTAGGATTACCAAGCCAAACTGGTCAAAGTTGAGTCTAGAAATGCTTTAGTTATATAAGGAAATTGATTGTGAAAGGGAACGTAAGGCTCTTTTTACTCCTTATACCTTATGCCTTCTGATCCGAGTCACCCTCTTCTTTCCTACGGGGTTTAAGAACTAGGCTTCTCATCTTTCTATCAAGATCACGTGTTCTAATCTGTAGACTTATAGGATTGATGGTTTTAAGCCTCAGTTCAGTTCCTACTACTTCCGTATGTTGATAGTTGGTCTTCGAACCGTGATATTGTGATGATTGAGTGGTTATGCCACCATTTTTTCAGGATGTCTCAAATATTTTTAAGCATTTACAGTCGTTATGCTGTCTGAGTCATCCCAGGTTTCTAAACAATCTGATGCATTTGCAAAATCCTTTCCCTCTGTTTTCGATGTTCCTTTGGGCCAGATTAAGCACACTAATCGGTGCGTTGAGGTACTCGTTGCCTTGACATATATGTTGGATCTATTATTATGACCCTAGGTGTCTTAGAGAACCACCTAGTAATCTAGCCATGTTTTTTGTTCCCAGTGTGATGATTCTGGACATCATTCTCGAAAGCATCCCGTGATGTTATTAGTTAGTAGGCATTCCATTCCTAGGTTTTTTAACCCGAGATTCACCCTACTTACTTCATGTTGATAGTTTTTGCTAGTTCCTTTAGGATATTAGTAACCTTCGAAATATTCCTCGAGGTCCGTGGTATATCCTTCTTCCAAATACCATGAACTGCTTATGGTAGAAGTTCTTGAACCAAAAGATCACAGCAAGAGTGATCTCGATGAGTTGCACATTCTATATTGTGACTCTGCCAGTCCTACCTTTCTGCATGGGTTATCTAGAAGAAATATGTTGAACTTGTTTGACATGCTAATTTGTGCATCCACAACTCAGAAGATCATATGTTCCTTTGAGTTATCCCTCTTTAGTTATATCCTAACCTCCGTCTATCAAGTGATAGTCAGGAATAGTTGTGCCTTCATGTTCATTGGTGCCTATTATTCTTGTGGTCTGTCAAGCCGTTCTACTTCAGAATTACTAGGAGAAACAAACTCCAGCCAGTACCTCATCCATATCCCGAATTGAGTCAAGTAGTCGTACTCTGCAGATCAAAATGTCAATCCATCTTTTGTTCTGTTCTACCTTGGAGTGTTGCCCTCTTTATGTTAGGATTGTCATGAGAATTGCACCAACTCTTATGAATTCTTGACGCAGTGATACTTCTTGCCATCATTGTTCATTGCTCGATTTCTGTGTTACTGTAACTGAAATGCCGACAAGTGAACTGTGATGTGTGAAATCAATACTCCTAGCAACTCTGTTGCTTGGTAGTTAAAGGAAAATATTCTCAACCTTAGCGTGTTGGTTATTGAATCACCACTCTAAGATTAATCGTGCTACCTAGTCTTTATTTTTGGTGCGCTCTTCGATCAATGAGTTAGGATTGTGTCAATCCCTCACTCTTTGATCATATCATCTTGCTGGAAAGCAAGATTGTTCTCGAGCTTAGTAACATATCGGTGGTTCGTGATTTTCCGATTATCTTCTTGGAAGTATCACCAGGTTGTTCCCTAACTGTTATGTTGAGCTCGTGATCAAGTTGGTTTTCTTGTAAACTACCCCCTTCTCCAAGAATCTGTGTTGGGTACCCCCGAGCTAGTTGGTTAAGCTGAACAACAACTTGGAGAGTTGGAAGATAAAAGCTACCTGACTTAGTTCATTTCCAAAGGGATATCCTTGTGTTTGTGTGTTTGTTGAAGAAAGATGATATCCTCATCGATTGATCCTCGTGATCAATTGTCGGTGCTATTGTATTATCCAATCTTGATTTGAGTATGGGCTACCGTCAAATCAAATCAGAACCAATGATGTTCGTAATGTTGTCTTTCTCGTGGTTGATCCCTCGAGCATACACCATTATATCTTTTAGTTCTGACCAATGCTATCACCGTGTTCATTTAATTGTGGGATTCCATCTATATGGGAGCCTCGATGGATTGTTGTTGAGCCCATTGACAACATTTTCATCTTGTCCATGATTCATGTTGAACATCTAAGTTAGTGTTGGAAACTTTTATAAGCATTATCTTCATGTCCCGTTCATGAAGCATATGTTCAGACGAAAGAAGTGACTTCCTCTAATTCATGTGCATTTGATGCAAGTTGTTGCCGTGAATTCGAGAAAGTCAATGTTGCTTCCTCTGGAATCATCCCAAGCTAGTCATGCAGGTGCGAAGTATACTTTGGTTTGTGAGATTAGCTACCTTCATTACATATGTGTTTCCTAGCACACTAAGCCACTGATTGACTTGTTCAAGGAAAAGAGTTCCTTCTTAAGATCCGTACTTATGCAAGGACTTTTATATCCTTTATGATGGTTCCCCTCCTAAACTCGGTAGTGTTTTATTATAAGACTACTATGTGGTCATGCTTGTCTGGGACAGCGTGTTCACATGTGTGTAGTAGAACCAACTCATGTTTTGGAGCTTGCTATCGTAGTTCATTCCCCGAGAATCTCGCAATGCCATCTTGTCGATTTGTGTTGCAAATTTTCATTTTTCTTTCTAGACTTGATGAGTCTGGAATATCCTGAAACCAACCAGATCTGACTCTCAAGCAGATATGATGGTTGGAATGTTTCCCAAGAACTATAATATTCGTCTCTCTGTAACCCGGTAAAGTAGATGTCATGGCCAACACACCTAGCCGGAGACCTATTACTGTAGTATCTTGATTGAGGAAGTTGGCCACCTCCCCATAAGGATTTCATAGGATTTACTCCAGTAGTTGTTCCTTATGGGTTCTTGTGCTCCCGAAGTCCGACCTATTACTTGATGTTCTAGATTCCAAACCATATCTATAAATGGGTTACGCTAGCACATCAAGGAGAACATTAGAAGTGGAGTGCTAAATGTCCCTCGGTCGATCATCCAGATTTTGTTTCCTTGGCCTCGCTAAGGTGAAATCTGAGAAGGTGTTAACTTCTTTGCATCTGCATCCTCCACTAATATTCATCATGATAGTACGAGGTGTCACCAAGATCTTGGTATAGATGCTGGCAAACCTTGACGAATATGGAAGTGCTCAAGTTATTGGGAGCACGCGCAAGCACTAGGTTTTATCGTCGGCATTAATTGGGATTTGCTCTCAGTTTCTTCGATTATGCTATAATCATTCAAACAATGGAATCACTCTCTACTGCCGAGTTTTCCCCAGTTACTAGAATCAGTCCCAACATTTGCATTTTGTTCCCAGCTTGCACCCGCCATTGTGCCATTTCTCCATGGGCTGCCCTTCTCAGTAATTGTTGTTCAGGATCATCTTCAAAAGTGGTCCTACCATGGGTCCCATCCATTTTCGATGATAAGCAAAAATCACTCATTGCATTGCCTTCAACAAGGTAGTCCACATCATCCATCCTAGTCCGAGTATGTCATTCTTTGGAACTCCTTCAAAAGATCGATTGTGTTTGCCTTAGACTGGTATAGAGAGTTTCAATGATCGTTGTGTGAAAAGTAATTATTTTTGCCACTTAAGAGAATAATTTTACGAGTCACCGGTGCCCCGTTACGGAATCATGGCAATCAACTCCTCGCTACTCGGAAACCTTGCACCATCTTACTTAAGCGTGGAATGTTGCTTACCAAATTGAACCTCTGTCATCTGTTTCTTTCCATCCCTTCTGATGTGTGTTTTGTGTCTCACCTCAAGAGATGTTTCAACGTCTCATTCCGTGAGTTGCTCGATTTTGGAGAAGATCGATTCTTGTAGAGTTCCCGTTTCTTTGGTTGTAGTGTTTTGGTGAAGACCTCAAAGGCAAGGACGTCAAGATCAGTATGACGCAACGAATCAACAACCTTGAGAAGGGCATCTGGATCGTGAAGATTGCGTTGGTTTTGTGTCCCCTCTGTCTTCTTACCTCGCGTCTTGAATCTCGAGATGAGATTCTTGTTTAGTGGGGGTGAGTTGTCACAGCCCTAGATCTATGTTTGTAATTAGTGGCTTTGCATCCATGCAACATGCCTAAAATTCTGAAAGTTGAACTGAGGAAATTTGAAAACCTCAAAAACTTAAATAAAAAAAGGGCAAAGAACCCTAAAAATGCATTCAATGTTTCCAACATGTTCCTTTTATTGTTCTGATAATTTTGGCAAGAATATATTTCAAACCAAAATTAAGGAACATTTTAAAGGAATTATTTGGGACATTGGATTTAAATCAATAGTATATTTGGGTTAGATTTATTTTTGCTATATAAGAAATAAAGTTCAAATATTTTTGTAAGTTTGCATGTGACCTTGGACTAGTTCTCTAGCTCACATAAAAATTTACAGAAAGTTTAAAAATGGTTTGGTTTGTAAATCAAATCAAAACATATCGAAAGAAATAGAAAACTGAAAATAAATACAGAAAAGAAGAAGAGAGAGACTAACCTGGCGTAGCCCACCTGGTGGCCCAACACTGTCGGCCCAGCCCACCAGGCGCCACACCATCTTCAACCTCCTACCAGTAGGCAGGAGGGCGTGTGGTCGCCACGCGCGCACACGCGCCGGCCACCTTCAGCTTGTCTGCCTTCCTCCTCGACCAATAGGACGACGCCACGCTACCCCGCAGAACCCTCTCGACCCCTTTCTCCTCCTCACGTCTCCTCTACCTCTCTCACCCACTCTTCTCGCTCGCGTCTGAGAGCGTCGATGAGCACCACCACGTCCACCGAGATTCCCTCATCCCTCTACCTGCTCCAACGGATCTGCCTCGATGCCATGGAGCACCAAGACGAAGCACACGCTTGCGAAATGGCTGAAACGTCTTCATCGTCTTCGTCTTCCTCATCGGTCACGGCGATCACCAACTCTGGTTTGCTGTCGTCAGCGCCTCCCGAGCCCGCTGGCCTGCTCTGCGAGTTCACCGTAAGCACCAGAATCTTTTCACTCTCTTCTTCCTTCCGTTTGCACACCCTAACTAACTTCACCGCTGAGCCCGCGAGCAGATCACCGCCGGCCATGTCGCCTCCATCGCACCAGTCATAGGAACTCGAGGTTGAGCACGTCATCATGCTCAGAAAGCCCCTAGGAGCCGAACGCACACACTCACTTGTCCTGCCATGCCTCGTAGCATCGTCTCAATGCACACCCGAACTCCGGTGCCGCCACGAGCTTGTTTCCGGAGAGCTCGGTCCACCCCAGCTACTACCGCTAGCCGTGTTGGATGCGCGTGAGTTACATTACCATGTAGAGCCCCTCCGTCGCTCATTTGTTCGCCGGAGGTTCATTCCCGAGTTGTCCCACCATCTCTGTCGTCGCCGGCGATGAGCCACCGACCTAAATCCTAGTTAAACTCCGATAAACCCTAACCTAATGACCCCCTAGGTCCATGACAAGTGGGGCCAACCCTCGTTAATTTTAGCATTAGGTTAGTATTAATCCATATTTAACTCTGTCTCACTAATAGCTGGGTCCCATGTGTCCATTTGACCTTGCCACGTCAGCGTTGAGCTGGTCCCACAAGTCAGTCTCTGTAACTGACTCTGTTACACTGACTGATGGTCCCACCCGTCAGGTTTGACCCTGGCCGACCCTGTTGACTAGGTGACGTCAGAGTGACAGAGTGTTGATGTCATAAAAGCTTTTTTGGATTTTGAATAAATCAGAAATGATTTATATATTTATTTCACAAAATGCCTAAAATTTCAAAAAATCATAGAAATTAATTTATAACTCCAAATGAAATAATTTATATATGAGAAATGATCATATATGAAAAATGATCAGAAAAATCCAAAGAATCTGTTTATGGCATTTTCATGCATGTTTGAGCAAGTTAACCTCACTGTTTAGGATGAAACATGATTAGGACAAATTTGATAATAGATTTGGAGTTGGAATTTGATGTAGTTTTGAATTCCACTTCAATCAAAATAACTTTCTGTTGCATTAGCCCAAATCACAGCATATTGCCATGTCATGATCATGCATCATATTGTTGCATTGCATTGATTGTGTTCTTTCTCTGTTGCCGGTGTTTGTTCCCCCTCAGTAGACATATGTGAAGAGCTATATCATCTTCAGAAGTGTCAGGCAAGCAAACCCCCCCCTTGTTCATTCTGATACAATCCCACTCTCTCGCTTCTGCTCTCTTTTACTGCACTAGGACAACAACGATTCAACTGTTACATGTTGCGGTAGTTTAACCCCTTTCCTTTGCATGACCTGTCTTTGCCACAATAAATAGTTGAAACCCACTAGCATGAGTATGAGTTGCTTGAGCCATGATGTGCCTACTCATTCATGCTTGTTTGTCATGCCTGCTATTGCTTAGAGTTGTGTCAGGTCTGATTCATTGGGGATAAATTGGATGTTGTTAACATGTCCTACTGTTGAGAGCTAAGTGCGTGAGCACGATTTGGTAAAGGTAGCGGTGAGAGGCCATGTAGGAGTAAATGGTGGGTTGTCTCATTTAAACCATATCCCGAGGAAATGAGTTTTGTGTCTATGATCCAAGACAATTACTACCATGCATTGGAATGCTTAAGTGTCCCTCTCGACTTATTAATCGCCTCGATCTCTGTCCAGGAGTTGCAACTAGTTTCTGGTGTTTGTAGGTTGTGTTAGTAGTCTACCAAGTGGCACCCGGTACAGGTGGGCTTCGAACAGACTAGGCACCATGGCCGGGTGTACCAAGCGTCGCCCATTTGGTGGGCTTGGGAACCCTGTACACATCGTTTGGGGCTATGAGTGAAACCCCGTCCGGATCTCCTTGCGGATGGAACCCGAACAGGCGATAAACCTGGACTAGGGTCTTGCGTGGTTAGTCGGATCGTGGCCGACACCCTCGCCAGTCTTCCGCTTGAAGGTTTCCGAGATACATGACGTGTACATGGCGGTAAGTGGTGAGAGCTTGTGTGAAGAAGTACACCCCTGCAGGGTTACCATGATCTATTCGAATAGCCACATCTGTGGTAAAGGACTACTAGGTTGCTTATACAGTTCATAGACAAGTGAAAGTGGATACTCTAAAATTTGCAAGATAAACGTGAGTGATGGATGGCCTTCTTGTAGGGAGACAGGAGCGGATCCATAGTGGTGTATTGATATGGTGAATATGTGGACTCGTGTGCGCCACCTCAAAAGAATTACCGGCAGTCGTATTATAGGATAGCCACCGAGTCAAAGCTAGCTTGCTGCAGTTAAACTCTACCACCCCTTTGTTGATTCTGATGCATATGTAGCTAGTTCTGATGTAAGTCTTGATGGGTACATTTGTACTCTTGTTTGCTTAATTTATATTTTTGCAGATAGACTTCATTCTCACTAGTAGTTCCGCATGGGCTTCAAGGTTTAGCTTGTTACCTCAGCTACGATCTTGTACCCTTGGAAGGGTCTTGTAGATAGTCAGGCTTCTCAGCCCTTTTCATTTGTAGTTGTCTGTACTCAGGCTTGTTATGCTTCCTTTGCCTGTATGCTCCATATGTTGGGTCATTATACCCATGTTTGTAATATCTGGCTCTCCGGAGCCTCTTAAATAATTACTTCGAGTTGTATAGTTTTATTGTGATGACATGTTGTATTTGCACATATCGAGCATATTGTGTGTATGATTTGAAATGCTTGGTATGTGTGGGATCCGACAACCTAGTTGTTTATTCTTGGTAGCCTTTCTTATGGGGAAATGTCTCCTAGTGCTTCCACTGAGCCATGGTAGCTTGCTACTGCTCCGGAACACTTAGGCTGGTCGGCATGTGTCCTTCTTTGTTCCTGTGTCTGTCCCTTCGGGAAAATGTCACGCATTGTTCCTTTAAGTCATTGTAGCTTGCTACGACTTGGGTTTATATGTTGATGATCGACACATTCATTGCTGGGTCATGTATGCATGCCCCTGTAAGTTAGTGCCACCTTGGGTTTATGACTAGTCATGTCGGCCCGGGTTCTTTGTCATATGGATGCTAGCGACATTATCATATACGTGAGCCAAAAGGCGCAAACGGTCCCGGGCCAGGTAAGGTGGCACCCATGGGAATACCGCGCGTGAGGCTGCAAAGTGATATGAAGTGTTACATGCTAGATCAGTGTGATTTAGGATCGGGGTCCTGACATCTCCTGTCGCCGAGGATCTTAAGGGTAAGAAGGGTAATAAAAATGCCGCCAGGGGTGACCCCATAAAAGATGTGACCTTTGCACTGTATTGTTTATCTCTTGATCATGCTAGATGACCCATTGCATCATCGTTGCTAAGACCAACCATAGGCCGGAAGTTAAGTGAACTATTTGAGAGAAGTTAAGAGCCTGTTTGGGACAACTCTGCTCCTTAAAATTCAGCTCCGCTCCAGAAAACACAAGCCAAATGGGTTAGCTCCATGATATGCCGCTCCGCAAAAAAATTAGAATCCGGGGTACAACTCCCAGTTTTTTATGAAGCTCTTTAAGGGGTGATCCAAATAACTCCAGAAGCTGGAGTTGGGTGGAAATTACCCACCACTACCACAAGTAAGTGGATACCCTTCGTTTCTCCCCCCTTAACCAATCAAATAGATCCTTTCCACAAAATTTCCCATTCTTGAAGCTGGAGCTAGATGGAAGACAAACATTCTCTTTGGTAGTGCTACTACTTATGTATGAAACTGCTCCAAAGTGAATTTAGTGGAGCGAAACTGATTTTGGTGTAGTGGAGTAGTCCCAAACAGGCCCTAAGTAAACTATCTAAAGACACCAACTGTGGCTGAGAAGCGAAGCATAGGTGAACTGTTTGAAGGATGTTTCTCATGAATGGTTTAAAAGTAGTTATGTTTGTATTATGTTTGCATCTTCCTTGTATATGTACCAACGACAGTGCCCATGCTCTTTGGGTCTAGGTAAAATAATAAGCAACTGAGCCTATGAATAACATATTTTACGAATAATCCATAGAGGCGAAAAAACAACTGCAAGCGAAAATCTAGACGAGTTGTTTGAATGATATTTTTCAGCAATTACCTGCATGCAAATATGTTCGACCACCCCCTACACCAAATTACTTGAACCATCAAAACTAGCCGTACCGGGGAGAGGTGGATATCACTATTCAGTTCGACACACGACAATGGACAAAATAAATGGTGGAACCGGACAATCGGGGGACCTTGATTCATGGGCCGAGGACACGTCAGGGGTCACCTCGTCCTGCGTATGCCTCCTCCCGCGTTCGTGCTAGGTCCTGATGCTTGTTCCACCGGGTAGACGCACCAAGCCTGCATGTGATGAGTGGGCCGTAATAAGCCCCTCCACATCCGAGCAAGTCCAACGCGTGAGCTTAGCAAAGCATCCCATAGGTGCTAACCAGACAACTCTAAAAGTGCACCATATCAACCGCTAGGGGTGGGGGTGTGAATGGGATATTTTAACAAATTATTCAAAGGAGTGAGTTCTTTAAAGAAAAACAGAGTGATAATCGGAATGAAAACTACACAAGCATGCAAATCGGAATGAGGACAGAGTCATCATGATGAAAATAAGCATTCATACCAGGTAGTAGAACATGAAGAACATGCAAGCGTACAGGAATTGAACATGGGAACAACAAACTAAAAGACTGAAAATGAGATTGACGAAATTGATAGTCTTCAGATCAAAGTCTTCAGGAAGGAGGACAAAGTCTTCAACATAGAATTACTAAAAAAAGGAGTGAGGAATTTGTAACCGGACTGCTCAATGAGGACAATAGATTTATTTGACTAGTTTCAGTTGCTATGTCAACTGTATATCTGGTTAGGGAGCACTCAGAAGACACAAAGTCTTCACCTTATTCCCTTTGATCTAAGGTAACTTAGACATCGCCCAATCACTTGTGGTAAGTCTTCAAGGTACTTACAAACCTTAACAAACTTGTTCAACGACACTTCACAATTTCCTATTCGGTGCTAAGAACTTGATTGTCTTTTTAAGGTAAAAAGCATCGGATCCACACAGGACAATCTCATCAGTGATGCTCTGTCACTTTTGTCTCTGGTTGTTTGGGTTTTTCTCACTTATGTTTCTATCAATTACGTCGGAGGATGGATTGTTGTCGATGACACTTTTCATTCTCTCACTCAGAGCAGCCAACCAATTAATGGTTTGGGGGGGAGGGGGCTATTTACAGCCAGGAGGCAACCCGACATGAAATGTTTTTAATGCCATCAGACATGGTCGTTGCCAGGATAAGATCCACACGAAAGCTGGCGCTAGCACAACAATGGTCGGAACACTCAATTTCCTCACATGGTAGGCAAAATGCACTGACGAAATCCTAACTCTTCAGTCACACCAATTTTGTCAGCGACCAGAAGAACTTCGTCTCTATCGCTGAAGAACTCGACTGTGCTACAAGAGGTTTCCAAAGTCTTCACTCGAATAAATAGGTAATTTTTGGTTTGAGCATAAGTTCAAGAATACGCCTATGTATCACCTAGACCACCTTTAATTGTATGGTGTTCCCTATGACTGAAATAAAGAAGAAAGAAACTATGAAAACAAAGTCTTCAAGCTTCCAATTTCTAACTTCAATTTCTTCGAAGGTTGCACCAATTTCTTCAATGTAAACATACTTTTTTATGGGCCGCCTTTCATCGTTAAACCAAATCTTTAGAGACTTTATCTCCTGTATATACTCACAAACACATTAGTCCTTTAACTCATTTGTCTTTAATACTCCAAAACCACAAAGGGGGCACTAGATACACTTAAAATCCCCCCCTTTTTGGTGATTGATCACAAATTGGGTAAAGTTTTCAACGGGGATAAATATTATGATGAAATTAAAACATGAAGATTTTGATTACAAGACATAGAGAAATTGCCCCCTGAAGATGTGCATATGATGAATTTGCATGGGATCGCAAATGTATATGGCAGGTTGTAATTGCGGAGATCTCCCCCTATATCTTGGAATCCAAGAGAGTGCATTGAAAAAAATATTATGATGAAATTGCAATGCACAACGAGAAGTGAGGTCTAGTGAAATGGAGCATGCTTAAATATAAGCTTATCATAAGCACGCAGAAAGCAGATCAAAAGTATCAGACCATCAGCAGACTTAAGTTTACAACTTGTTACAATAAATCACCAGTAGAAGAACAAGAGTTGTAACTTAAAAAATAGCTCATATATAAAAAAACTACTTGAAGACAAACTCAAATTTCTCCCGCTTTGTCACTAAATGACCAAAAGGTGACGAAATCAGATCTAACCCCGAAAGAATGTTGATGAAGGATACGGGGTGATGGAGTTGTTGTTGGGGTTGCGAGCTGCAATAGGGCCCGATAGTAGTGTTGTCGACGTCCTCAAATCCGTTAGTGGCGCGTAATGAAGAATATGATTTTGGCACCACATGAGGAACTTGGTATTTCTTAAATTTCTTCTATGAAGAATATGACTAGTCGAAGTCCTTCTAAAAATTAAGGTCCTTGAGCTCTTCATCTGTCTTCAGATGGGATAGAATGGCCTAGGTGCGATCAAAAATTTCATGGGCACAGTAAAGATTTTCCTTCGCCAAATTCTGCATAGCAGTCATATGATGAAGAATTGATTGAAACTGGCGCTGAACTCAGTTATGATTCCTATCAACTTTCTGATGCAGACTGGCGAGCAATTCACGATCAATCATCACACGAGGGGCTTCAGCTTGAGGTTCTTCATGTGAAGTATGTGCTATTGTGGTCTGTGTGGTATTTTCTTCACATCTGGATTGACACGCAGGCTGACGAAATTGAGGGGGAAGGAGTGACAGCCACCAAGGCGGGAAAGAACCTCCTTGGGGCGTCGTGTTGGGGAACGTAGCATGCAATTTTAAAAAAAATTCCTACTCTCACGCAATATCTGTCTTGGAGATGCATAGCACCGAGGGGGAGAGAGTGTGTCTATGTACCCTCATAGACCGTAAGCGGAAGTGTTTGACAACGCGATTGAGGTTGATGTAGTCGAACTTCTTCTAGCTCCGGCCGATCAAGCATCGAATGTACGACACCTCCGAGTTCTGCACACATTCAGCTCAATGACGTCCCTTGCCTTCTTGATCCAGCAAGGTGTCGAGGTAGTAGATGAGTTCCATCAGCACGACAGCATGGTGACAATGATGGTGAACTGATCCGCACAGGGCTTCGCCTAAGCACCGCGAGAATATTACCGAGGGTGTAAACTGTGGAGGGGGGCGCCGCACACGGCTAACAGATGTGTATTCTAGGTGCTCCCCTCCCCACATATATATAGGTGGGAGGGAGGAGAGGCCACCAGGGGGCGCCCCAAGTAAAATCCGAATCATACTTGGGGTTTCTCCAAGTGGCGCCCCCATTTCCTTTTTCCACCGGAGAAGAAAGGAAGGGGGAAGAAGAGAAGGAAGGGGAGCCGAACCCCCTCTTCTCCTTCTCCTATTCGGCCACCTGCCATAGGGAGGCACGCCACCCCTTGTGGGCTGGTGTGCTCCCCTTGCATGGCCCATAAATTCCCCCCGGGGGTTCCGGTAACCCCCCGGTACTCCGATAAATACCCGATACATTCTGGAACACTTCTGGTGTCCGAATACTATCGTCCTATATATCAATATTTACCTCTTGAATATTTCGAGACTCATCATCATGTCGGTGATCTCATCCGGGACTCCGAACAACATTCGGTCACCAAATCACATAACTCATATGATACAATATCGTCATCGAATGTTAAGCGTGCGGACCCTATGGGTTTGAGAACTATGTAGACATGATCGAGACACCTCTCCGGTCAATAACCAATAGCAGAACCTGGATGCTCATATTGGCTCCCACAAATTCTACAAAGATCTTTATAGGTCGAACTGTTATGACAACATACGTTATTCCCTTTTTCATTGGTATGTTACTTGCCCGAGATTCGATCATCTTCATACCTAGTTCAATCTCGTTACCGGCAAGTCTCTCTACTCATTTTGTAATACATCATCTTGCAACTAACTCATTAGTCACTTTGGTTGCAAGGCTTCTTATGATGTGTATTATAGAGAGGGCCCAGGGATACCTCTCCGATACTCGGAGTGACAAATCCTAATCTCGATCTATGCCAACCCAACAAACACCTTCGGAGATACCTGTAGAGCATCTTTATAATCACCCAGTTACGTTGTGAAATTTGATAGCACACAAGGCATTCCTCCGGTATCCAGGAGTTGCATAATCTCATTCTCAAAGGAATATGTATTTGACATGAAGATGTTGGGGAACGTAGTAATTTCAAAAAATTTCCTACGCACACGCAAGATCATGGTGACGCATAGCAACGAGAGCGGAGAGTAATGTCCACGTACCCTCATAGACCGTAAGCGGAAGCGTTATGACAATGCGGTAGATGTAGTCGTACGTCTTCACGATCCGACCGATCCAAGTACCGAACGTACGGCACCTCCGAGTTCAGTACACGTTCAGCTCGATGACGATCCCCGAACTCCAATCCAGCAAAGTGTCGGGGATGAGTTCCGTCAGCACGACGGCCTGGTGACGATGATGATGTTCTACCGGCGCAGGACTTCGCCTAAGAACCGCAACAATATGACCGAGATGGAATATGGTGGAGGGGGGCACCGCACACGGCTAAGGAACGATCTTGAAGATCAACTTGTGTGTTCTAGGGTGCCCCCCTGCCCCCATATATAAAGGAGGGAGGGGGGAGGTGCGGTCGGCCCCCTAGGGGTGCGCCTGGAGGAGTCCTACTCCCATCGGGAGTAGGACTCCCCCCTCTTGCCTTGGTGGAGAAGGAAAGGGGGGGCGCCGCCCCCCCCCTTCCTTGTCCTATTTGGAGTAGGGGGGAGGGGGCGTGCGGCCTGCCCTGGCCGGCCCTCCTCTTATCCCTCATGTCCCACTAGGGCCCATTAACCCCCGGGAGGGTTCCGGTAACCCCCCGGTGTTTCGGTAAAATCCCGATTTCACCCGGAACCATTCCCATATCCAACTATAGGCTTCCAATATATCAATCTTTATGTCTCGACCATTTCGAGACTCCTCGTCATGTCCGTGATCACATCCGGGACTCCGAACAACCTTCGGTACATCAAAAGTTATAAACTCATAATAAAACTATCATTGTAACGTTAAGCATGCGGACCCTACGGGTTCGAGAACTATGTAGACATGACCTAGAACTATTCTCGGTCAATAACCAATAGCGGAACCTGGATGCTCATATTGGCTCCTACATATTCTGCGAAGATCTTTATCGGTCAAAATGCATAACAACATACGTTGTTCCCTTTGTCATCGGTATGTTACTTGCCCGAGATTCGATCGTTGGTATCCAATACCTAGTTCAATCTCGTTACTGGCAAGTCTCTTTACTCGTTACGTAATGCATCATTTCGTAACTAACTCATTAGCTACATTGCTTGCAAGGCTTATAGTGATGTGCATTACCGAGAGGGCCCAGAGATACCTCCTCGACAATCGGAGTGACAAAACCTAATCTCGAAATACGCCAACCCAACATGTACCTTTGGAGACACCTGTAGTACTCCTTTATAATCACCTAGTTACGTTGTGACGTTTGGTAGCACCCACAGTGTTCCTCCGGTAAACGGGAATTGCATAATCTCATAGTTACAGGAACATGTATAAGTCATGAAGAAAGCAATAGCAATATACTAAATGATCAAGTGCTAGGCTAACGGAATGGGTCATGTCAATCACATCATTCTCCTAATGATGTGATCACGTTAATCAAATGACAACACATGTCTATGGTTAGGAAACATAACCATCTTTGATAAACGAGCTAGTCAAGTAGAGGCATACTAGTGATATTAAGTTTGTCTATGTATTCACACATGTATTATGTTTCCGGTTAATACAATTCTAGCATGAATAATAAACATTTATCATGATATAAGGAAATAAATAATAACTTTATTATTGCCTCTAGGGCATATTTCCTTCAGTCTCCCACTTGCACTAGAGTCAATAATCTAGTTCACATCATCATGTGATTTAACACCAATATTCATATATGTATATGATTAATAACCATAGTTCACATCATCATGTGACCAACACCCAAAGGGTTTACTAGAGTCAACAATCTAGTTCACATTGCTATGTGATTAACACCCAAAGAGTACTAAGGTATGATCATGTTTTGCTCGTGAGAGAAGTTTAGTCAACAGGTCTGTCACATTCAGAGCCGTATGTATTTTGCAAATATTCTATGTCTACAATGCTCTGCACGGAGCTACTCTAGCTAATTGCTCCCACTTTCAATATGTATCCAGATTGAGACTTAGAGTCATCTGGATTGGTGTAAAAGCTTGCATTGATGTAACTTTTTACGACGAACTCTTTTATCACCTCCATAATCGAGAAACATCTCTTTAGTCCTCACTAAGGATATTCTTGACCGCTGTCCAGTGATCTACTATTAGATCAAAATTGTATTCCTTTGCCAAACACAGAGCAAGGTATACAATAGGTCTGGTTCACAGCATAGCATACTTTATAGAACCTATGACTAAGGCATAGGGAATGACTTTTCATTCTCTTTCTATCTTCTGCCGTGGTCGGGCTTTGAGTCTTACTCAATTTCACACCTTGCAGCACAGGCAAGAACTCTTTCTTTGACTGTTCTATTTTGAACTATTTCAAAATCTTGTCAAGGTATGTACTCATTGAAAATCTTATCAAGCGTCTTGATCTATCTCAATAGATCTTGATGCTTAATATGTAAGCAGCTTCACTGAGGTCTTTCTTTGAAAAACTCCTTTGAAACACTCATTTATGCTTTGCAGAATAATTCTACATTATTTCCGATCAACAATATGTCATTCACATATACTTATCAGAAATGTTGTAGTGCTCCCACTCACTTTCTTGTAAATACAGGCCTTTCCAAAAGTCTGTATAAAACCATATGCTTTGATCAACTCATCAAAGCGTATATTCCAACTCCGAGATGCTTGCACCAGTCCATTGATGGATCGCTGGAGCTTGCACATTTTGTTAGCACCTTTAGGATTAGCAAAACCTTCTAGTTGCATCATATACAACTCTTCTTTAAAAAATCCATTAAGGAATGCAGTTTTGACATCCATTTGCCAGATTTCATAAAATGTGGCAATTGCTATCATGATTCAGACAGACTTACGCATCGATACGAGTGAGAAAATCTCATCGTATTCAACACCTTGAACTTGTCGAAAACCTTTCACAACAAGTCGAGCTTAGTAGATATTAACACTACTATCAGTGTCCGTCTTCCTCTTGAAGATCCATTTATTTTCTATGGCTTGCCGATCATCGGGCAAGACAACCAAAGTCCAAACTTTGTTCTCATACATGGATCCCATCTCAGATTTCATGGCCTCAAGCCATTTCGCAGAATCTGGGCTCATCATCGCTTCCTCATAGTTCGTAGGTTCATCATGGTCTAGTAACATGACTTCCAGAACAGGATTACCGTACCACTCTGGTGCGGATCTTACTCTTGAAGACCTACGAGGTTCGGTAGTAACTTGATCTGAAGTTTCATGATCATCATCATTAGCTTCCTCACTAATTGGTGTAGGAATCACTGGAAGTGGTTTCTGTGATTAACTACTTTCCAATTCGGGAGAAGGTACAATTACCTTATCAAGTTCTACTTTCCTCCCACTCACTTCTTTCGAGAGAAACTCCTTCTCCAGAAAGGATCCATCTTAGCAACGAATAACTTGCCTTCGGATCTATGATAGAAGGTGTACCCAATAGTTTCCTTTGGGTATTCTATGAAGACCCACTTCTCTGATTTGGGTTCGAGCTTATCAGGTTGAAAAACTTTTTCATATAAGCATCACAACTCCAAACTTTAAGAAACGACAGCTTAGGTTTACTGCTAAACCATAGTTCATACGGTGTCGTCTCAACGGATTTAGATGGTTCCCTATTAAACGTGAATGCAGCTGTCTCTAATGCATAACCCCAAAACGATAGTGGTAAACTGATAAGAGACATCATAGATCGCACCATATCTAGTAAAGTACGATTACGACGTTCGGACACACCATTACATTGTGGTGTTCCAGGTGGCATGAGTTGCGAAACTATTTCACATTGTTCCAAAAGAAGACCCAACTCGTAACTCAAATATTCATCTCCACGATCAGATCATAGAAACTTTATTTTCTTGTTACGATGATTTTTCCACTTCACTCTGAAATTCTTTGAACTTTTCAACTATGTCAGACTTATGTTTCATCAAGTAGATATACCCATATCTGCACAAATCATCTGTGAAGGTCAAAAAATAACAATACACACCGCGAGCCTTAACACTCATCGGATCGCATACATCGGTATGTATTATTTCTAATAAGTCAGTAGCTCATTCCATTGTTCTGGAGAACGGAGTTTTAGTCATCTTGTGTCAGGACCCCGACTCAATGCCACATCGATCTAGCATGTAACCCCTCATATCACTTTGCGGCCTCACGCACGGTATCCCCACGGGTGTCGCCTTACCTTTGCCCGGGACCGTTTGCGCATTTTGGCACACGTATATGATGGTGTCGCTAGCATCCATATGATAAAGAGCCCGGGCTGACATGGCTAGTCGTAAACCCAAAGTGGCACTAACTTACAGGGACAGGCATCCATGACCCAGCATCGAACGTGTCGGTCATCAACGAGTGAATCCAGGCTGTAGCACTGGGCTAACAGGACTCCGGTGAACCGGGCTGTAGCGGGCTAGCAGGACTCCGGTATTCATCGCGTGACATTTCCCCGAAGGGACAGACACAGGATCGAAGAAGGACACATGCCGGCCTGCCTAAGTGTTCCGGAGCAGTAGCAAGCTACCAGGGCTCAGTGGAAGCACTAGGAGACATTTCCCGGTAAGAGAGGCTACTAAGAATAAACAACTAGATAGTCAGATCCCACACATAGCAATACACATTACACGTACGCATAACATGCAAGTATGTGCTGTACAACATGGCATCACAACATAACTCAGCAACTCATATAGACAAAGGCTCAGAAGAGCCATCATAGCATTTATTGCAAACAGGGGTCACAGGACCCATCATACAGAGCATACAAGCAACAAGCGGAAGCATTACATGTCTGGGTACAGACATCTACAAATGAAAAAGGCTGAAGAGCCTGACTATCTACAACATCCGATCAAGATCGTAGCTGAGGTACTAGCTACTAGTCGAAGTCCACGAGATCACTAGTAAGACCGAAGTCTCCGCTGCAAAAACATAAATGAAGCAACATGAGTACAAAGGTACTCAACAAGACTTACATCAGATCCTAGCATACATGCATTTGTGTCAAGGGGGTAATGTGGAGTTTAGTTGCAGCAAGCCAGCTTTGACTCTGTGGCTATCCTGTTCTACGACTACCAGAAACTCTTGAGGTGAAACAACGTACACGAGTCCACTAATCACCACACAATACACTACTATGGATTCATCCCCGTCTCCCTACGAGAAGGCCATCCATAGCACTCACACTTGTCTTGAGCATTTTAGAGTATCCACTTCAAGTTGTCTATGTACCATGTAAGCATCCAAGAAGTCCATAACCGCGGACTCGGCTATTCGAATAGATCATGTTAACCCTGCAGGGGTGTACTTCTTCACACACGCTCTCGCCACTTACCGCCATGTACACGTCATGTATCTCGGCAACCTTCAAGCGGAAGCCTGGCGAGGGTGTCGGCCACGACCTGACTAACCACACAAGACTCTAGTCCAGGTTTATCGCCTATTCGGGTTCCATCCGCAAGGAGATCCGGCCGGGGTGTCGCTCACGGCCCCAAACGATGTGTACAGGGTTCCCGAGCCCACCATCCGGGTGCCACTCGGTACACCAGGCCACGTGTGCCTAGTCTGTCCCAAGCCCACCCTGCCGGGTGCCACTTGGTAAAAAAATAGCACTACCTACAAACACCAGAAACTAGTTGCGATTCCTGGACAGAGATCAAGTCGGTTAATAAGTCGAGAGGGCTTGGAGCGCCCGGAGCCCAATGTGTGGTAGTATCGAGTCATTGGACAACATACATAGAACTCGGTGCTTAAGGACGGTTCCAGTGAGACAACCCACCATGTACTCCTACATGGCCTCTCACCGCTACCTTTACCAAATCGTGTTCACACTCTTAACTCTCAGCATCAGAACATATCGTAACACTCCAATTCATTCCCAATGAATCAGACCTGACACAACTCTAAGCAATAGCAGGCATAGCATGGTAGGAACACATCAGTGGCTTCAATCAACTCCTACACATGCTAGTGGGTTTCAACTATTTACTGTGGCAATGACAGGTCATGCAGAGGAATGGGTTCAACTACCGCAGCACAAAGTAGCAGATGAACCGTTGTTGTCCTAATGCAATAACTGAGAGCAGGAGTGAGAGAGTAGGGTTTTATCGAAATGAACAAGGGGGTTTGCTTGCCTGGTAAATCAACAAGGGAGGCACTGCTTCACAGACAGGTACTCTGGAACGTCTCCGGAGCAGGACCTATCGAGAAGGAACGGTGCCGGCAATCAATACACAATCATATGCAACAATATGATGCATGAACATGGCATGTAGATGTGATGCTGTTTGAGCTAATGCAACTAGTAAACATTTGGTTTGAAGTCCATTTGAACCAAAGGTTCAAATGCATTACTAAATTAAGTCTCTTATATATGCCATAATGTGTTTTCCCATATTCAGCATGTATAAGTTGGTTTTTCATGCATGAAACTAGTACAGATGGAAAGATTGCATTTTTCTGATAATTTTTCATATATAAATTATTTTAATCTGAGCTACGGTTGAATTGATATGAATTTTTGAAGTTTAAAACAATTTCTGGAATTTCCTGATTTAAATTAAATCCAGAAATTATATATTGCGCCAGCATGACGTCAGCACGACGTCAGCGGTCAACTGCGGCTGGCTGGGGTCAAACCTGACGTGTGGGACCCACACGTCAGTGACAGGGGGGGTTAAACAGGGTTAGTTTAATCCTAATTAAAAAGATTAGTGGCGCTGGGGCCCACTGTCAGTGTCACAGTTAGTTAACAGAGATAATTAGTTGCTAAACTAATCCTAAACTAAAAATTAGCAGGGCCGGGCCCCTCCTTTCATTGACCCACACGGGTCAAATCTGGGTCAACAGGGGGTCTAACCCGGTCAACTCGCCGGCGTTTAGCCGCCGGCGAGGCCCGAGACGGCGGAACGCCGCGGAAATCACCCACAGGGCTCCGTTCGAGGCGTGTTTAGGCTCTTCGAAGAGCTGGCGATGCGGCGCATCGAGCAGTGCCCTCGGCTAGAGCTGGGGTGGCCGAGAACGATGTCGGCGACCACGTTTGCGGCCGCCGGAGTTCGGCTGTGTTCAGGGCGCGGCTGCAGCGTGCTAACGCGCGAACTAAAATGTTAGCGGGGCACTACGAGGTGCGGCGAGAGTGCTAGGTGCACTGGCGTGGCCAAAGGGTCGCCGGAGCAACGCCGGCGACTAGCTCGAGCGGAGGCGAGCTTCGGCCATGGCGGAACTGAGGCCTAGACGGCGTAATCGCGAGGAGGAGGAGAGGGGTTCAAAGCAGAGGCTCACGGGGAGGTCGATGGGCTGGTCGGCTTACTCGGGGAAGGCCGGAGCAGAGCAGGACGGCGAAGACGATCTCGGACGGCCGAGGTTGAAGATGAGGACGGTGCAGGCGCTGAGGTGCGTCCCCGGTTGCGTGGGGCATCGAGGAAGAAGACGGAGCCGAGGCGGTTCTCTTGGACACGCTGGCGCGACTAGGGAGGGTTGGTGGCCATGGCGACGGTGAGCGATGACGGCGGCAGCGCTCGGGTGCGCTCGGGGAAGAGAGAACCAGGGAGGAGGGAGAGCGAGAGGGAGTGAGAGCGGTGCGGGGCAGCGCGTGGAGACGTTCTGGACGTCCAGGCGTCGAGGGGGAGGACAGGCAGGCAGGTGCCGTGGCGGCACGGCGGTGCGCACGCGTCGGCCACACGCCCCTGGCCTCCTGGCGGGAGGTGGAGGACGACTGGCACTAGCCAGTCGGCTGGGCCGGCCAGCTGGGCCGCACAGTGCCAGGCCTCAGGTGAGCACAGGTACGCATTTTTTCTAATTTTGTTTTCTTTTCTACTTTTCTGGCATTTGTTTGGTTTAATAAAAATACTAAACCATTTTATTTGCTTATGCCAATTTTTGTAGGGGCTAATGGTATTATTCCAGAGCTCCTCAACAAAAGGCACAATTTTTGGACATATATTAATATATATAACAATATATATCCAAAGCAAATAATTATCGGATTAATCCAAATGGCCAAAATAAATATCCATGAGCTCCTAAAAATATTGTTTTGATTTTTATCTCTGTCCAAAATTTTCAGAGAGCAACATGAGCATTTTCTTGGACCCTTTTGGAGAAATTTTTATTTGGGTCATTTTCGAAAATGATTCTGAGGGTTCCACCAATCCTCATTTCAAATTTAAATGAAATTTAAACATGATGCACAAATGACTAGCTAGTCTAGGTCATACCAGACTAGGGATGTGACAACTCGCCCCCACTTGAAAGAATCTCGTCTCGAGATTCAGGGGTCGACGGAAAGAAAGCGGGGTACTCCAGTCGAAGACGATCTTCTCGCTCCCAAGTAGCTTCTCTCTCGGAATGATGAGACCACTGAACTTTGAGAAACTTGATGTTCTGACGTCGGGTAACACGCTCTGCTTGATCAAGAATGCGAACCGGGTACTCTCGGTATGTGAGGTTATCTTGGAGATCAAGCGTTTCGTGGTCCACTCCACGGATAGGATCCGAGAAGCAACGCCTGAGTTGAGAGACGTGGAAGACATCATGAACTCGAGAAAGATGTGGGGGTAGTTCCAATTGGTAGGCAACCTCTCCTCGTTTAGCGAGAATGTGAAAGGGACCAATGTAATGAGGAGCCAACTTGCCCTTGATACCGAAACGATGGGTACCCTTCAAAGGAGTAACCCGAAGGTAAGCTTGGTCGCCAATTTCATAAGTCATATCCTTATGATGACGATCGTACTGGCTCTTCTGACGAGACTGGGCTGTTTTCAAATTCTCACGAATGATGCGAACTTGCTCTTCTGCCTCCTGGATCATATCCGGTCCAAAGAATTGTCTTTCACCGGTTTCTGACCAGTTCAAAGGTGTTCGACATCTTCGTCCATAGAGAACCTCAAAAGGAGCTTTCTTGAGGCTGGATTGATAGCTATTGTTATAAGCAAACTCGGCAAAAGGAAGACATTTCTCCCAATCCATACCGAATGAGATAACGCAAGCTCTGAGCATGTCTTCGAGAATTTGATTGACCCGTTCCACCTGACCACTCGACTGAGGGTGGAAAGCGGTACTGAAGGAAAGATGGGTTCCCATGGCAGTTTGGAAACTCTCCCAGAAATGAGAAGTGAAAAGACTGCCACGGTCTGAATTGATCTCTAGTGGAACACCATGCAGTGACACTATTCAAGAGATATATAAGTCAGCAAGCTGACTAGCAGTGATATTTTCTCGAACAGGAAGGAAGTGAGCCACTTTGGAAAGACGATCAACGACTACGAAGATAGCGTTATTCCCTCTCTTGGTCCTGGGAAAGCCGGTGATGAAGTCCATACCAACTTTATCCCATTTCCATTCAGGAATAGCTAAAGGCTGAAGGGTGCCAGCAGGCCTTTGATGCTCTGCCTTAACGCGACGACAAACGTCACATTTAGCAATGAACTCAGCGATTTCTCTCTTCATCCTAGTCCACCAGAACCTCTGGCGTAGGTCCTGATACATCTTAGTACTACCGGGATGAATCGTGAGAGGAGATTCATGCGCCTCCTTAAGAATCAGTTGTCGAAGATGTTGATTCTTGGGAACCACCAAGCGATTCTCAAAGAAAACAACACCACGATCATCCATAGTGAAACATCCACCAACTCCCTTCTTAATGTTTCTCTTGATCCGGGAAATTCCTGTGTCTTGCTTTTGAGCAGCGATAATCCGATCTTCAAGATCAGGTTTCGCCACCAAGGTAGAAAGAAATCCGCGAGGAGCTATGTGAAGATTAAGCTTACAGAATTCCTCATGGAGAAGTGGTTGGCCTTGCTGCAACATGAGATTGTTGCAATAGGATTTACGGCTTAGCGCATCAGCCATGACATTGGCTTTGCCTGGAGTGTAGGTAATCCCTAGATCATAATCTGTGATTAACTCCAACCAACGTCTTTGCCTAAGGTTCAGATCTGGTTGGGTGAAGATATACTTGAGACTCTGGTGATCAGTGTAGATCTCGCAACGTTTACCAAGGAGGTAATGTCGCCAGGTCTTGAGTGCATAGACTACGGCTGCAAGCTCTAGATCATGTGTAGGATAATTCTCCTCATGTGGATGCAACTGTCGAGATGCATAGGCAATCACATGACGATCCTGCATAAGAATGCAACCTAGTCCCTGTCGTGAGGCGTCGCAGTAGATAATAAAGTCTTTAGTGAAATCCGGTGGCACAAGTATGGGAGCAGAAGTCAGGCGCCTTTTCAGTTCCTGAAAACTGTACTCACACTGTGGGGACCACTCGAACTTTTTATCTTTCTTGAGAAGTTCCGTGAGGGGTTTGGCTACTTTTGAGAAGTTTTCAACAAAGCGGCGACAATAGCTGGCTAGACCAAGGAAACTCCTAACTTGTTTAACGGTCTCAGGTGGGGTCCAATCGAGAACAGCTTGAACTCTCTCGGGATTGACAGCAATGCCCTTACCAGATATTACGTGGCCTAAGTAGGTCACTTCTGGCAACCAAAATTCACACTTGGAGAACTTGGCATAAAGGCGGTGCTCTCTGAGTTTTTCTAAAACAAGTCTAAGATGTTCGGCATGCTCTTCCTCGTTCTTCGAGTAAATAAGAATATCATCGAGGTAAACCACGACGAACTTATCTAAGTACTCCATGAAGATCGAGTTCATCAAGCGGGAGAATGTGGCTGGGGCGTTGGTTAGGCCAAAGGACATGACGGTGTACTCATACTGACCATAACGAGTGACAAAAGTTGTCTTGGGAATGTCCCCGTTTCTGATCTTAATTTGGTGGTATCCTAACCTTAAATCCATCTTGGAGAAGACTGAGGATCCAGCGAGCTGATCATACAGGTCGTTGATCCTGGGGAGCGGATACTTGTTCTTTATCGTGACCAAATTAACGGGACGATAATCTACAACCATCCGGTCCGTACCATCTTTCTTCTTAACAAAGAGGACGGGGCAAGCCCAAGGAGAAGAACTAGGACGGATGAAACCCTTTTGCAAGGACTCATCGAGTTGTTTCTTAAGCTCGGCTAGTTCTAAGGGTGCCATCTTGTAAGGTCTCCGGGAGATTGGAGCTGTTCCTGGGATAAGATCTATGACGAACTCTACATCTCTGTCAGGTGGAACACCTGGCAGTTCCTCTGGAAAGACATCCGGAAAGTCACGGACTACCGGGATATCTTCAAGGTCTGGAAGGGGGCTGGCATTAAGAGAATAGAGCTGACGCTTTGCAACTCTAGTGGAGACGGTGACTATCTTGCCAGATGGGTGTGTAAGCTGAACAGATCTTGAGTAACAATCAATCTTGGCATGATGAGCTGTCATCCAGTCCATACCCAAGATGATGTTAATATCTGAGGACTTGAGGGCTACAAGTGATGCAAGGAATACAAGTCTATCAACAAGGATTTCGTTACCATGGCTGATTCTGGTGGTCTGCCATCTAGACCCTGGGGTTTGGATTTCAAGCGGAGTTGGCATATCACAAAATGACATGTCGTGCAAACGAGCATAGCCTTCAGAAATGAAGGAGTGAGATGCTCCAGTATCGAATAGAACTGATGCTGGGTGACAATTGACAAGGAGTGTACCAAGAACGACATCTGGATCATCATGAGCGTCTTTAGCTGAGACGTGATGCACACGTCCACGTTCAGTGGGAACTGACTTGACACTGATCATCTTGCGTGATGGCTTAATACAGCCAACAGTCTTCTCGGCCTTGGGTGGAGCATAACTAGTCTGAGAGCAGTCACGTGCATAGTGTCCTGGCTTCCCGCATGTGAAGCAAGTCCCTGAGGTTGGACGGGGACCCGCACTAACAAGCGGTCTACCAGTAGGCCTGGGTGGAACATACGACTGAGCTGGGGAAGGCACCACATAGGATGGCCTCGGTGCATATCCGGAAGGAAGAGCGGAGTTTGGAACCCAAATCAGGCGTTTCTGGGAACTAGAACCGGAGGAAGATCCCAAATCACGGGTGTGCTTACGAGACTCCTCGTAAGTGAGCTGAGCTGTCTCTGCATTAATGGCCTTGTTCACAAGGGCTTGGAATGTGTCGCAATGATGCAGGTGGAGATCACGGCGCAACTTGGGGTTGAGACCCTTTCGGAACCTAGCCTGCTTCTTGGCGTCCGTGGACACTTCTTCTGTGGCATAGCGGGCGAGGTTCTCAAACTCTCGGCTGTAAGCATCAACAGCCATCTTATTCTGGGTGAGACTACAGAACTCTTCTCTCTTGCGATCAAGGAGGGCCTGGGGAATGTGATGCTCACGAAAAGCCTCAGTGAAATCCTTCCAGGTAGGAATCTGGCCAGCTGGAAGCAAAGTCTCATAGTTCTGCCACCAAAGACTAGCAGGACCTTCCAGGTGGTATGTGGCATAAGTGACCTTGTCATCTTCAGCTATGCTCGCGGAAAGCAGCTTATGAGTGATGCTACGGAGCCAGTCATCTGCATCGAGTGGCTCGATGGAATGATGAAAGGTAGGTGGGTGCAAACGAATGAAGTCATGAATGGTAGCAGACCCTTTGAACTGATGTGCGGTGTTCTCCTCGATACGTGCCAACAAACGGTTAGACTCACGCTTGTTCCTCTCCATTTCTAACATGAACTCTGCCAACGAAGGCTGGTCGGGAGGATCCTCATCCCTACCATCTCCATGGTTCTGGCTACGAACAAAAGAACTTGATGACATCCTGCGAAACGAAACCCAGGGATGCAATCAACATTAACTATAGACTGTAGAATGTAGGTCAAGGAATTAATATCACTCGAACTCCTTAGGAAAATTCCGGCAGCATAACGGCAGTAAAATGCTCAGAATGAGACATCCTACTAGAATGGGGTAATAACATACTCATCAGCATTACTCAAGGTTCTGAGATCATACTAAACAGACTACACCGGAAATACTCAGAACTGGGGTATGACTCTGATCAACCAATCCTATGGAACTACGGAGTAGTAACATGTGATCCTGATAGACGGAAGAGAAGCCTAGTTCCTTAATCCCGTCGGAAAGATAGGACGACTCAGATCAGAAGGCCATGAGGTAAAGGAGTAAAAGAGCCTTACGTTCCTACCCACAATCAATTCCCTTACATAACTAAAGAATTTCTAGACTCAACTTCGACCAGTATGGCTTGGTAAACCTACAGGCAGCCAGGCTCTGATACCAGCGCTGTCAGGACCCCGACTCAATGCCACATCGATCTAGCATGTAACCCCTCATATCACTTTGCGGCCTCACGCACGGTATCCCCACGGGTGTCGCCTTACCTTTGCCCGGGACCGTTTGCGCATTTTGGCACACGTATATGATGGTGTCGCTAGCATCCATATGATAAAGAGCCCGGGCTGACATGGCTAGTCGTAAACCCAAAGTGGCACTAACTTACAGGGACAGGCATCCATGACCCAGCATCGAACGTGTCGGTCATCAACGAGTGAATCCAGGCTGTAGCACTGGGCTAACAGGACTCCGGTGAACCGGGTTGTAGCGGGCTAGCAGGACTCCAGTATTCATCGCGTGACATTTCCCCGAAGGGACAGACACAGGATCGAAGAAGGACACATGCCGGCCTGCCTAAGTGTTCCGGAGCAGTAGCAAGCTACCAGGGCTCAGTGGAAGCACTAGGAGACATTTCCCGGTAAGAGAGGCTACTAAGAATAAACAACTAGATAGTCAGATCCCACACATAGCAATACACATTACACGTACACATAACATGCAAGTATGTGCTGTACAACATGGCATCACAGCATAACTCAACAACTCATATAGACAAAGGCTCAGAAGAGCCATCATAGCATTTATTGCAAACAGGGGTCACAGGACCCATCATACAGAGCATACAAGCAACAAGCGGAAGCATTACATGTCTGGGTACAGACATCTACAAATGAAAAAGGCTGAAGAGCCTGACTATCTACAACATCTGATCAAGATCGTAGCTGAGGTACTAGCTACTAGTCGAAGTCCACGAGATCACTAGTAAGACCGAAGTCTCCGCTGCAAAAACATAAATGAAGCAACATGAGTACAAAGGTACTCAGCAAGACTTACATCAGATCCTAGCATACATGCATTTGTGTCAAGGGGGTAATGTGGAGTTTAGTTGCAGCAAGCCAGCTTTGACTCTGTGGCTATCCTGTTCTACGACTACCAGAAACTCTTGAGGTGAAACAACGTACACGAGTCCACTAATCACCACACAATACACTACTATGGATTCATCCCCGTCTCCCTACGAGAAGGCCATCCATAGCACTCACACTTGTCTTGAGCATTTTAGAGTATCCACTTCAAGTTGTCTATGTACCATGTAAGCATCCAAGAAGTCCATAACCGCGGACTCGGCTATTCGAATAGATCATGTTAACCCTGCAGGGGTGTACTTCTTCACACACGCTCTCGCCACTTACCGCCATGTACACGTCATGTATCTCGGCAACCTTCAAGCGGAAGCCTGGCGAGGGTGTCGGCCACGACCTGACTAACCACACAAGACTCTAGTCCAGGTTTATCGCCTATTCGGGTTCCATCCGCAAGGAGATCCGGCCGGGGTGTCGCTCACGGCCCCAAACGATGTGTACAGGGTTCCCGAGCCCACCATCCGGGTGCCACTCGGTACACCAGGCCACGTGTGCCTAGTCTGTCCCAAGCCCACCCTGCCGGGTGCCACTTGGTAAAAAAATAGCACTACCTACAAACACCAGAAACTAGTTGCGATTCCTGGACAGAGATCAAGTCGGTTAATAAGTCGAGAGGGCTTGGAGCGCCCGGAGCCCAATGTGTGGTAGTATCGAGTCATTGGACAACATACATAGAACTCGGTGCTTAAGGACGGTTCCAGTGAGACAACCCACCATGTACTCCTACATGGCCTCTCACCGCTACCTTTACCAAATCGTGTTCACACTCTTAACTCTCAGCATCAGAACATATCGTAACACTCCAATTCATTCCCAATGAAT
The DNA here is from genome assembly GCF_018294505.1 of Triticum aestivum. Classification (NCBI taxonomy): domain Eukaryota; kingdom Viridiplantae; phylum Streptophyta; class Magnoliopsida; order Poales; family Poaceae; genus Triticum; species Triticum aestivum. The sequence continues at coordinate 36,942,035 of NC_057807.1, forward strand.
CAGACCTGACACAACTCTAAGCAATAGCAGGCATAGCATGGTAGGAACACATCAGTGGCTTCAATCAACTCCTACACATGCTAGTGGGTTTCAACTATTTACTGTGGCAATGACAGGTCATGCAGAGGAATGGGTTCAACTACCGCAGCACAAAGTAGCAGATGAACCGTTGTTGTCCTAATGCAATAACTGAGAGCAGGAGCGAGAGAGTAGGGTTTTATCGAAATGAACAAGGGGGTTTGCTTGCCTGGTAAATCAACAAGGGAGGCACTGCTTCACAGACAGGTACTCTGGAACGTCTCCGGAGTAGGACCTATCGAGAAGGAACGGTGCCGGCAATCAATACACAATCATATGCAACAATATGATGCATGAACATGGCATGTAGATGTGATGCTGTTTGAGCTAATGCAACTAGTAAACATTTGGTTTGAAGTCCATTTGAACCAAAGGTTCAAATGCATTACTAAATTAAGTCTCTTATATATGCCATAATGTGTTTTCCCATATTCAGCATGTATAAGTTGGTTTTTCATGCATGAAACTAGTACAGATGGAAAGATTGCATTTTTCTGATAATTTTTCATATATAAATTATTTTAATCTGAGCTACGGTTGAATTGATATGAATTTTTGAAGTTTAAAACAATTTCTGGAATTTCCTGATTTAAATTAAATCCAGAAATTATATATTGCGCCAGCATGACGTCAGCACGACGTCAGCGGTCAACTGCGGCTGGCTGGGGTCAAACCTGACGTGTGGGACCCACACGTCAGTGACAGGGGGGGTTAAACAGGGTTAGTTTAATCCTAATTAAAAAGATTAGTGGCGCTGGGGCCCACTGTCAGTGTCACAGTTAGTTAACAGAGATAATTAGTTGCTAAACTAATCCTAAACTAAAAATTAGCAGGGCCGGGCCCCTCCTGTCATTGACCCACACGGGTCAAATCTGGGTCAACAGGGGGTCTAACCCGGTCAACTCGCCGGCGTTTAGCCGCCGGCGAGGCCCGAGACGGCGGAACACCGCGGAAATCACCCACAGGGCTCCGTTCGAGGCGTGTTTAGGCTCTTCGAAGAGCTGGCGATGCGGCGCGTCGAGCAGTGCCCTCGGCTAGAGCTGGGGTGGCCGAGAACGACGTCGGCGACCACGTTTGCGGCCGCCGGAGTTCGGCTGTGTTCTGGGGCGCGGCTGCATCGTGCTAACGCGCGAACTAAAACGCTAGCGGGGCACTACGAGGTGCGGCGAGAGTGCTAGGTGCACTGGCGTGGCCAAAGGGTCGCCGGAGCAACGCCGGCGACTAGCTCGAGCGGAGGCGAGCTTCGGCCATGGCGGAACTGAGGCCTAGACGGCGTAATCGCGAGGAGGAGGAGAGGGGTTCGAAGCAGAGGCTCACGGGGAGGTCGATGGGCTGGTCGGCTTACTCGGGGAAGGTCGGAGCAGAGCAGGACGGCGAAGACGATCTCGGACGGCCGAGGTTGAAGATGAGGACGGTGCAGGCGCTGAGGTGCGTCCCCGGTTGCGTGGGGCATCGAGGAAGAAGACGGAGCCGAGGCGGTTCTCTTGGACACGCTGGCGCGACTAGGGAGGGCTGGTGGCCATGGCGACGGTGAGCGATGACGGCGGCAGCGCTCGGGTGCGCTCGGGGAAGAGAGAACCAGGGAGGAGGGAGAGCGAGAGGGAGTGAGAGCGGTGCGGGGCAGCGCGTGGCGACGTTCCAGACGTCCAGGCGTCGAGGGGGAGGACAGGCAGGCAGGTGCCGTGGCGGCACGGCGGTGCGCACGCGTCGGCCACACGCCCCTGGCCTCCTGGCGGGAGGTGGAGGACGACTGGCACTAGCCAGTCGGCTGGGCCGCACAGTGCCAGGCCTCAGGTGAGCACAGGTAGGCATTTTTTCTAATTTTGTTTTCTTTTCTACTTTTCTGGCATTTGTTTGGTTTAATAAAAATACTAAACCATTTTATTTGCTTATGCCAATTTTTGTAGGGGCTAATGGTATTATTCCAGAGCTCCTCAACAAAAGGCACAATTTTTGGACATATATTAATATATATAACAATATATATCCAAAGCAAATAATTATCGGATTAATCCAAATGGCCAAAATAAATATCCATGAGCTCCTAAAAATATTGTTTTGATTTTTATCTCTGTCCAAAATTTTCAGAGAGCAACATGAGCATTTTCTTGGACCCTTTTGGAGAACTTTTTATTTGGGTCATTTTCAAAAATGATTCTGAGGGTTCCACCAATCCTCATTTCAAATTTAAATGAAATTTAAACATGATGCACAAATGACTAGCTAGTCTAGGTCATACCAGACTAGGGATGTGACATCTTGCCCAAAAGGCACGGTTCGCAAGCATCAAATGATTCATAACCAAGTGATTCCGAAAATCCATCTTTATGGAGTTTCTTCATGCGCTTTACACCGATATGACCCAAACGACAGTGCCACAAATAAGTTGCACTATCATTATTAACTTTGCATCTTTTGGCATCAATATTATGAATATGTGTATCACTATGATCGAGATCCAACAAACTATTTTCATTGGGTGTATGACCATTTGAAGGTTTTATTCATGTAAACAGAACAACGACTATTCTCTGATTTTAAATGAATAACCGTATTGCAATAAACATGATCAAATCATATTCACGCTCAACGCAAACGCCAAATAACATTTATTTAGGTTTAACACTAATCCCGAAAGTATAGGGAGTGTGCGATGATGATCATATCAATCTTGGAACTACTTCCAACGCTCATCGTCACTTCACCCTCAACTAGTCTCTGTTTATTCTGTAACTCCTGTTTCGAGTCACTAATTTTTAGCAACCGAACAAGTATCAAATACTCAGGGGCTACTATAAACACTAGTAAGGTACACATCAATAATCTGTCTATCAAATATACCCTTGTTCACTCTGCCATCCTTCTTATCCACCAAATATTCAGGGTATTACAGTGACCATTTCCTTTGCAGTGTAAGCACTCAGTTTCAGGCTTTGGTTCAGCTTTGGGATTCTTCGTGGGAGTGACAACTTGGTTGTCATTCTACTTGAAGTTCCCTTTCTTTCCCTTTGCCCTTTTCTTGAAACTAGTGGTCTTGTCAATCATCAAAACTTGATGCTCTTTTCTTGATTTCTACCTTCGTCGATTTCAGCATCACGAAGAGCTCGGGAATCGTTTTCGTCATCCCTTGCATTATAGTTCATCACGAAGTTCCAGTAACTTGGTGATGGTGACTAGAGAACTCTGCCAATCACTATCTTATCTGGAAGATTAACTCCCACTTGATTCAAGCGATTGTAGTACTTAGATAATCTAAGTACTTGCTCACTAGTTGAGAAATTCTCCTCCATCTTTTAGGCGAAGTATTTGTCAAAGGTCTCATACCTCTTGACACGGGCATGAGTCTGAAATACCAATTTCATCTCTTGAAACATCTTATATGTTCCATGATGTTTCAAAAACGTTTTTGTAGTCCCGGTTCTAAGCCATAAAGCATGGTGCACAAAACTATCAAGTAGTCATCATATTGAGCTAGCCAAACGTTCATAACGTCTGCACCTGCTCCTGCAATAGGTCTGTCTCTTAGCGGTGCATTAAAGACATAATTCTTCTGTGCAGCAATGAGGATAAACCTTAGATCATGGATCCAATCCGCATCATTGCTACTAACATCTTTCAACATAATTTTCTCTAGGAACATATCAAAATAAACATATGAAAGCAACAACGCAAGCTATTGACCTACAACATAATTTGCAAAATACTACTAGGACTAAGTTCATGATAAATTTAAGTTCAATTAATCATATTACTTAAGAACTCCCACTTAGATAGACATCCCTCTAATCCTCTAAGTGATTACGTGATCCATATCAACTACACCATGTCCGATCGTCACGTGAGATGGAGTAGTTTCAATAGTGAACATCAATATGTTGATCATATCTACTATATGATTCACGCTCGACCTTTTGGTCTCCGTGTTCCGAGGCCATATCTGTTATATGCTAGGCTCGTCAAGTTTAACCTGAGTATTCCGCATGTGCAACTGTTTTGCACCCGTTGTATTTGAACGTAGAGCCTATCACACCTGATCATCACGTGGTGTCTCAACACGAAGAACTTTCACACCGGTGCATACTCAGGGAGAACACTTCTTGATAATTTTAGTGAGAGATCATCTTAAAATGCTACCGTCAATCAAAGCAAGATAATATGCATAAAGGATAAACATCACATGCAATCAATATAAGTGATATGATATGGCCATCATCATCTTGTGCTTGTGATCTCCATCTTCGAAGCACCGTCGTGATCACCATTGTCACCGGCGCGACACCTTGATCTCCATCGTAGCATCGTTGTCGTTACGCCATCTATTGCTTCTACGAATATCGCTACTGCTTAGTGATAAAGTAAAGCAATTACAGGGCGTTTGCATTTCATACAATAAAGCGACAACCATATGGCTCCTGCCAGTTGCCGATAACTTAGGTTACAAAACATAATCATCTCATACAATAAAATATAGCATCACGTCTTGACCATATCACATCACAACATGCCCTGCAAAAACAAGTTAGACGTCCTCTACTTTGTTGTTGCAAATTTTACGTGGCTGCTACGGGCTTTAGCAAGAACCGTTCTTACCTATGCATCAAAACCACAATGATAGTTCATCAAGTTAATGTTGTTTTAACCTTTGCAAGGACCAGGCATAGCCACACTCGATTCAGCTAAAGCGAGAGAGACAGACACCCGCCAGGCACCTTTAAGCACGAGTGCTCGTAACGGTGAAACCAGTCTCGCATAAGCGTACGCGTAATGTCGGTCCGGGCCGCTTCATCTCACAATACCGCTGAACCAAAGTATGACATGCTGGTAAGCAGTATGACTTGTATCGCCCACAACTCACTTGTGTTCTACTCGTGCATATGACATCTATGCATAAAACCAGGCTCGGATGCCACTGTTGGGGAACATAGCAATTTCAAAAATTTGCTACGCACACGCAAGATCATGGTGATGCATAACAATGATAGGGGAGAGTGTGTCCACATACCCTCGTAGACCGTAAGGGGAAGCGTTATGACAACGCAGTTCATGTAGTCGTACGTCTTCACGATCCGATCGATCCAAGCACCGAACGTACGACACCTCCGAGTTCAGCACACGTTCAGCTCGATGACGATCCCCAGACTCCGATCCAGCAGGGTGTCGGGGATGAGTTCCGTCAGCACGATGGCGTGGTGACGATGATGATGTTCTACCGACGCAGGGCTTCGCCTAAGCACCGCAACGATATGACCGAGATGGAATATGGTGGAGGGGGCACCGCACACGGCTAAGGAACGATCTTGAAGATCAACTTGTGTGTTCTAGGGTGCCCCCCTGCCCCCGTATATAAAGGAGGGAGGGGGAGGTGCAGCCGGCCCCCTAGGGGTGCGCCTGGAGGAGTCCTACTCCCATCGGGAGTAGGACTCCCCCCTCTTGCCTTGGTGGAGAAGGAAAGGGGGGAGGGGAAAGAGGAAAGGGGGGCGCCCCCCCCCTTCCTTGTCCTATTCGGACTAGGGGGGAGGGGGCGCACGGCCTGCCCTGGCGGGCCCTCCTCTTCTCCCTCATGGCCCACTAAGGCCCATTAACCCCCGGGAGGGTTTTGATAACCCCCCGGTGTTCCGGTAAAATCCCGATTTCACCCGGAACCATTCCGATATCCAACTATAGGCTTCCAATATATCAATCTTTATGTCTCAACCATTTCGAGACTCCTTGTCATGTCCGTGATCACATTCGGGACTCCGAACAACCTTCGGTACATCAAAACTTATAAACTCATAATAAAACTGTCATCGTAACGTTAAGCGTGCGGACCCTACGGGTTCGAGAACTATGTAGACATGACCTAGAACTATTCTTGGTCAATAACCAATAGCGGAACCTGGATGCTCATATTGGCTCCTACATATTCTGCGAAGATCTTTATCGGTCAAAACGCATAACAACATACGTTGTTCCCTTTGTCATCGGTATGTTACTTGCCCGAGATTTGATCGTTGGTATCCAATACCTAGTTCAATCTCATTACTGGCAAGTCTATTTACTCGTTACGTAATGCATCATTCTGTAACTAACTCATTAGCTACATTGCTTGCAAGGCTTATAGTGATGTGCATTACCGAGAGGGCCCAGAGATACCTCTTCGACAATCGGAGTGACAAAACCTAATCTCGAAATACGCCAACCCAACATGTACCTTTGGAGACACCTGTAGTACTCCTTTATAATCACCCAGTTACGTTGTGACATTTGGTAGCACCCAAAGTGTTCCTCCGGTAAACGGGAGTTGCATAATCTCATAGTTACAGGAACATGTATAAGTCATGAAGAAAGCAATAGCAATATACTAAACGATCAAGTGCTAGGCTAACGGAATGGGTCATGTCAATCACATCATTCTCCTAATGATGTGATCCCATTAATCAAATGACAACACATATCTATGGTTAGGAAACATAACCATCTTTGATTAATGAGCTAGCCAAGTAGAGGCATACTAGTGACTATATGTTTGTCTATGTATTCACACATGTATCATGTTTCCGGTTAATACAATTCTAGCATGAATAATAAACATTTATCATGATATGAGGAAATAAATAATAACTTTATTATTGCCTCTAGGGCATATTTCCTTCAGATGCTTTGCTTAGAACTGCACCAACTGACAGCTCCACCATTCAAAAAAATACGTATCCAGTTTGTGACTTAGAGTCATCCGGATCAGTGTCAAAATTAGCATCAACGTAACCATTTACGATGAGCTCTTTGTCACCTCCATAAATGAGAAACATATCCTTGGTCCTTTTTAGGTATTTCAGAATATTCTGCCGTTGTCTAGTGATCCACTCCTGAATTACTTTGGTACCTCCCTGCTAGACTTATGTCAAGGCACACATCAGGTCTGGTACACAGCATAGCATACATGATAGAACCTATGGCTGAGGCATAGGGAATGACTTTCATTTTCTCTTTATCTTCTGCAATGGTCGGGCATTGAGTCTGACTCAATTTCACACCTTGCAACACCTGCAAGATCCCTTTCTTTGACTGATCCATTTTGAACTTCTTCAAAACTTTGTCAAGGTATGTGCTTTGTGAAAGTCCTATTAAGCGTCTTGATCTATCTCTATAGATCTTGATGCCCAATATATAAGCAGCTTCACCGAGATCTTTCATTGGAAAAAATTTATTCAAGTATCCTTTTATGCTATCCAGAAATTCTACATCATTTCCAATCAACAATATGTCAACCACATATAATATTAGAAATTATACAGAGCTCCCACTCACTTTCTTGTAAATACACGCTTCTCTGAAAGTCTATATAAAACCATATGCTTTGGTTACCTCATCAAAGCATATATTCCAACTCTGAGATGCTTGCACCAGTCCATAGATGGATTGTTGGAGCTTGCACACTTTGTTAGCACCTATAGGATCGACAAAACCTTCTGGTTGCATCATATACAATTGTTCTTTAAGAAATCCATTAAGGAATGCAATTTTGACATCCATTTGCTAGATTTCATAATCATAAAATGTGGCAATTACTAACATGATTCGGACAGACTTAAGCATCGCTACGGGTGAGAAAGTCTCATCATAGTCAACTCCTTGAACTTGTCAAAAACCTTTTGCAACAAGTCCAGCTTTATAGACAGTAACATTACCATCATCGTGAGTCTTCTTCTTGAAGATCCATTTATTTTCTATGGCTCGACGATCATTGGGCAAATCCACCAAAGTCCACACTTTGTTCTCATACATGGATCCTACCTTAGATTTCATGGCCTCAAGCCATTTATCGGAATCTAGGTTCATCATAGCTTCTTCATAGTTCGTAGGTTCACCATGGTCTAGTAACATGACTTCCATAACAGGATTATCGTACCACTCTGGTGTCGATCGTGTTCTGGTTGACCTACGAGGTTCGGTAATAACTTGATTTGAAGTTTCATGATCATCATCATTAGCTTCCTCTCTAATTGGTGTAGGCATCACGAGAACGGATTTCTCTAATGAGCTACTTTCCAAATTGAGAGAAGGTACAATTACCTCATCAAGTTCTACTTTCCTCCCACTCACTTGTTTCGAGAGAAACTCCTTCTCTAGAAAGGTTCCATTCTTGGCAACAAAGATCTTGCCGTCGTATCTATGGTAGAAGGTGAACCCAATTGTTTCCTTAGGGTATCCTATGAAGACGCACTTCTTCGATTTGGGTTCGAGCTTATCAGGCTAAAGCCTTTTGACATAAGTGTCGCAACCCCAAACTTTAAGAAACGACATCTTAGGTTTATTGCAAACCACGGTTCATACGATGTCATCTCAATGGATTTAGACGGTGCCCTATTTAACGTGAATGCAGCTGTCTCTAATGCATAACCTTAAAACGATAGTGATAAATCGGTAAGAGACATCATAGATCGCACCATATCTACCAAAGTACGGTTACGACATTCAGACACACCATTACATTGTGGTGTTCCTGGTGGCGTGAGTTGTGAAACTATTCCACATTTTTTTAAATGAAGGCCAAACTCATAACTCAAATATTCGCCTCCACGATCAGATTGCAGAAACTTTATTTTCTTGTTACAATGATTCTCCACTTCTCTCTGAAATTCTTTGAACTTCTCAAATGTTTCAGACTTGTGTTTCATTAAGTAGATATACCCATATCTGCTCAAATCATCTGTGAAGGTTAGAAAATAACGATAATGGCCGCGTGCCTCAACACTCATCGGACCGCATACATCGGTATCTATTATTTCTAATAAGTCATTAGCTCGCTCCATTGTTCCAGAGAACGGAGTTTTAGTCATCTTTCCCATGAGCCATGGTTCGCAAGTATCAAATGATTCATATCAAGTGATTCCAAAAGTCCATATGCATGGAGTTTCTTCATGCGCTTTACACCAATATGACCTAAACGACAGTGCCACAAATATTTTGCACTATCATTATCAACTTTGCATCTTTTGGCATCAATATTATCAATATGTGTATCACCACAATCGAGATTCAACAGAAATAGACCACTCTTCAAGGGTGCATGATCATAAAAGATATTACTCATATGTAACACCCCGGGTGTCATGCTACAGTAAACTCATATTAATCATGACATGTCATCATAATTAATTTTTGCTAATCATCACTTTGTTCCAACCTACCTCAAATTCAAATTTAAAAGACAAGTTAAATTATTATTTCCTCAAACTATAAAACTAAAGTGTTTGGATATTACTATAAACGCCCCTAAGCAATTGTGATGTTGAAACCAACGTCATTTGACTCATCGGGTAATCCCTAGTAAAATATAAAGATGTCCAACAACAAATAAAATAGCCATTTCTTTTTGAACAAATAATTATACAATTCCATTTGACCTCAAACTTTGTGGGCCTCTTCAATTTATCTCCTAATAATTATGTCCTAATTTTCACCATTAACTAAAGTCACTTGATGGCAAAACTAAATAAAAAACAACAACTAAAACGTAAGCAGTTAAATAAATAAATGAAAACAGGAAGGACCTAATCTACTGGCCACTTTGGACCATATGGCCCAGCCCACCAAGCCTCCCGGTCTCTCCCCTTCCTGTTCCTCCGACCGCGGGGCAGGGGCGCATCCAGGTGCCACCGCACCTCCTCGACAACGACGCCCACGCAAGATAAGGGCGAGGCCGATGCCTCGGGCCTCCTCCCCCCACCTACCGCTCCCACTCCCCAACTTGGCCCCCCTCCCCACCAGATCTTCGTTGCCTCTTCCCCCCCCCCTCATATCCATCGCCTGAGTGCCACTGCCGCCATGGCCGTGCCGTAGCCATGTCCACCCTCGACCCCAAGTTCTGCCAGGACGTCCACGAGCTCCGTCGTCCTTGGTTCCTTCGTCTCTGAACTCGAACATGAGCGTGCAGGACTTGCGGTGACCGTTCTTCTTCGCCCTTTCCGTCTTTGCCGCCAATGCTCGCCACCGGCACGACCACCTCTGCTGCTCCTAACCTGTCATGGGTCTTTCTTGACCGCACGGTGAGCCCTCCTCTCCCCTCTGCCTCTCTCCCGAGCCGCTCTTCTCCATTCTAGCTAGCTTGCCGCTGCACCGAGCTCTATCTGCCGCGTCACCTCGCCGTATGGTCACTTCCGGTCATCTCCACGGTCTCACTGTAAGTGCATCTAGTTCCACCCCTAGTTGGTTTTGGAGTACTGACGACAAACCTGGTTGAGGGACTAATGTGTTTGTGAGAATTGCAGGATAACACAGGTAATAGTCCCGTATTGATTCAGTTTACCTACCAGAGATGACCCCTAAAAATGTGTGAAGACATTGAAGACAATGGTGGTCTGTGAAGACATTCACATTCAAGAATATGACAGGAGAAGACATTGTGTGAAGACTATGGAGTGAGAAGACATAGTTGTTTTGTAGTATCCTTTTCTTCTTTGTTGAGTCATAGGAACCACCGTACTGTTAAGTGGGGTCCAAGTGAACAAAGTCAGAGTGACTGATGTGATGCTCAACTAAATTCTATGTCTTCGAGGGAAGACAATGAGAGAAAATCTTATCTAGAGCTGGATAAGTCAGCTTGGCTTGTAGCCCAAGTTAAGCTGCCCCATGTGTTTGAAATCTGACCGTTGGACACATGTCAGTTCCTTAGTGACCCAGGGTCATTTTGGACATATCAGGTCGGGTTGCCTCCTGGCTATAAATAGCCCACGCCCTACACCATAAATTGGTGGTTGCTCAGAGTTAGTGCATGGCTTTTGTCGTTTGAGAGCAACCCACCTTTAAAGCCTTTGAGAGAGAATCCTTGCGAGGACAAAACCCAAAACACCCAGAGCCAAAGAGTGTTAGGCATCACTGAAGTCTTTCTGTCTGTGTGATCTGAAGACTTATTACACTTGAGGACTGTGAATCCTCCAGCCGGTTAGGCGTCGTGTTCTGAGCATCCAAGAGTCATTGTGGATTGCCGTTGAACAATGTCTATGAAGGTTTGGAAGTCTCCCTTGAAGACTTACCAGAGTGATTGGGCGAGGACTAAGTGTTCTTAGCTCAAGGGGAATAAGGTGAAGACACGGTCTTCTGAGTTGAATCTCAGCCTACCTAACCAGACGTATAGTTGTCACAGCAACTGGAACTGGTCCGACAAATCCCTCGTCCTCTCCGTGCAACTGGTTCTATCCTACCTCTCTCACCTTCTTACAGTTTCTCTTCGTGAAGTCTTTGCCTGCTTGCCTGATCTGTTTGACTTCACTGTGTGAAGACTATTGTCTTTTTGGATTCATACTATCTTCCACCCAGATCCATACTACCTAGCTGCTCATAGTCTTCGTGCTTTCATTACATTGCTTACTTGACCATGGCTTGTCTAGTGTAGTCTACCTTCCGTTGCATATCAATAGGGTCATTTCTATTGTTTGTCTTTGAAACACCCCTGCTTTGAAGACTTTCATAAAAATCACCTATCCCCCCCCCTCTAGTCGAATACTAGCACTTTCAATTGGTATCAGAGCAAGGTGCTCCCTTGTTCTGTGTGATTCGGTTTAACCACCTGGAGTTTAGCTATGTCGCCTACAGGGATAATCAAAGTCTCTGTTGTGTGCCCTGTCTTCAATGACACTGATTACCCCTACTGGAAGAATAAGATGCGTATGCATCTCGAAGCCATTGACGTTGATCTCTGGTATGTCGTCAAGAATGGCATTCCCAAGACTGGTGAAGGTGTCACTCCTGCTGATGTCAAGAAGTTCATCCAACTAGACTCGACTGCCAAGAATATCATCTGTGGTCATCTGACCAAAGGGCAGTATGGTCGTGTGAGTGCTCTGGATACTGTGAAGCTAGTCTGGGACTGACTCTCCAAGGTCAACGAAGGCGTCTCAACACAAAGAGATTCAAGGATCAGTGTTGTTCGCAATCTCTTCAACCGCTTCAAGAGAAATGACAATGAGAATGTCCAGCTCACATTTGATCGTCTCACTGATATCACCAATGAGCTTCATGCTCTCGGCGCCACTGAGATCACCAAGCATGAAATCGTCAAGACACTGCTGAGATCACTTGACGGATCATTTGACACCCTGGCCCTGATGATTCAAGAGCGCCTTGACTTCAAGACTCTCGATCCGTCTGACATACTTGAGTGGCTCAACACACATGAGTTCCGGCTATCTAAGAAAGATATATCTATGGTCCCAACTATGGCTGTACTCATGCTTTGAAGGAAAAGGCCGTTCCCTCGTCTGAAGAAGAATCTGACTACAGTTCTGGTGATCCTGAAGACATTGGAAAGGAGCTCCACTATGCTTGTGAAGAAGTTCCATAAGTTCACCAAGAAGAAAGACTTCAGAAAGTCTTCAAGATCCAGCTCAAGAAATGATGAAGCTTCCTCTCATAATCACAAGAAGAGAGTCTTTCAAAAGTGCAAGAAACCTGGTCACTACATCTCTGAGTGTCCACAGTGGGACAATGAGACAAAGAAGGAGAAGAAGAGCAAGGAATATGATGTTGATGACAAGAACAAGAAGAAATCCTCAAAGTCTTCTTCCAAGTCTTCATCGAAGTCTTCATCACACAAGAAGAGCTCATCTAGCAAGGCTCGTGCTTTTGTTGGCAAGGAGATGGATTCAGAGGAGGAGTCTGCATCTGAGGAGGCAGAGGTGGAGTCTGAAGAGGAATCTGATTCTGGAGTAGCAAGCCTGGCTCTAGCTTCTGCATACGTCGCCAAGTCTATCTTCAACACTGAAGACAATGGCCTCGTCACCAACGCTGATGCCAAGGATGAGGATGACTCTTCTCCCACCTTCTGCTTCATGGCACGTGGTGCCAAGGTAAACTCACGCGAATCTTACTTTCAAACATCAAGTGAAGATGACTCTGAATGTGAATCTAAACCTAGCTACAAAACACTTGCTAAAATTGCAACTGAACAACAGAATGCTATGGAACATATTCAAAAGGTGTTAGACAAAAGCGATGATCTGTTGGACGCGGAAATAACCCGAACTCAGTCCTTAATTGAAGACATTAAAAATCTTCATGTTAAATACCAGGAACTTTCAAAGCAGGAACTTGAGAAATTGAGCAGGAACTTGAAAATCTTTCCTACGATTATCTTCAAAGCAGGAACTTGAGAAATTGAGATCGGCTCATGAAGATCTTCAAAAGGAAAACGAGTCACTTCATGCTCAACAGATCAGTTCCGCTCATGAAGGATTTGAACCACCATGCCTAAAATGCATTGAGCGTGATAATGTTGTCTCTGTTGCTGAATGTGCAATTGCTGCTACTATTGCAATATCTTCAACTGCTAATGTGGTAACTAACCCCTTAGCTGAGGACACCACTACTATTGCTGATGAGAATGCCAGGTTGAAGTCATTACTTGAGACAGGAATGTACAAAAGTCTCAAAGGGCATCAGATACTATTTGATGTCCTTAAAAAGCATATTATGAACCGATACCCTTGGAAAGAGGGTGTTGGGTTCAAGAGGAAAATGAATGTTGATGGTTCTTACTGGATTCCTGAGCAGTACCCCAAAACCACATGGGTTGCTGCTAAGGGACCTTCAGTGGATCCATCTACCTTATCTGGCTTCACTAGTGCTAACCCAATTATCATTGATGAATCCTTTGATGCAAACTATAAACTGTTCAAGAATCAGAATGGTGAGGTGTTTGCCAGGTATATTGGTACTAACTGCAGGAATGGACCACCTGTTAAGAAGATCTGGGTACCCAAGCGTTTTCTAGAAAATCTTCCCGTGAATGTCGTCATGACACCACCAGGGAAGAAGACAAACCCCAGACCAAAGGCTTCATATGGTCAAAAGGCTTCATACAGACAGAGGACTCACCCGAGTCACCCTAATGCCAATGTCTTGCAGGGAAATCATACTCAGACCTTTGAATATGAGCGTGTTTCATCAAACAGCTATGTTCATAAGTCTAAGAACTTTTCTGCTTATTCTTATGAGTATTATTCTCCTCCTGCAAGGCTATTTGCTAGGGCTTCAAAGCCAAAGTTCTCAGATGTTGCACTTAGACTCATTGCTTCTAAGCCACCCCTAAAGATGTGGGTGATTAAGAAAACTTAACTCTCTTTTGCAGGGTAAGGTCTCCAGCCGGAAATCAAAGGCGTCTGATGCTTATGCTGGGGACCTTAAACATCATGTGGGATGCAAGATAAAATGTCCAAATGGTCTTACTATGTATTTTGTCCCGGGATTCCTTGACACTCATCCTATCTATCCTAACCAAGATCTAAACTTCTATGTTCCGCTTGTTCGTCAAATGTTTCTGCTTCACAACTCTCTTGGTGAAGCCTATCCCCCAAACTGTACTGTAGGCTATGACAACTCAAACTTCAGAATGGATTATGGATAGTGGCTACACCAACCACATGACTGGTGATCGAAGTCTTCTAATGGATTCAACTCTTCGTCCGTCGGATACAAGTCATATCACATTTGCTAACACTGGTAAAAGTAAGGCATTGGGTCTTGGTAGAGTTGCAATCTCAAAGGATCAGCACATCGATAAAGTGATGCTTGTTTAATCCCTTGGTTTCAACTTAATGTATGTATCAATGCTATGTGATTTGAACATGATTGTGATATTTGGAAAATATCGTTGCCTTGTCCTTATGGAATCTGACAAATCTCTAGTCTTTGAAGGGTATCGAAAAGATGATCTGTATATGGTAGATTTCTCAACAGGACCACAGCTTGCCATATGTCATCTAGCAAAAGCTTCAGAGTGTTGGCTCTGGCATCGGAGGCTAGGACATGCGAGCATGAGGAACTTGTACACTCTCGCGAAGAAGAAGCATGTCGTGGGCATCGAAGGCGTCAAGTTCAAGAAAGACCATCTGTGTGGTGCCTGAGAAGCTGGGAAGATGACTAGGGCCAAGCATCCCTCTAAGACTATCATGACTACATCTCAACCCTTCGAGTTGCTTCACATGGACTTATTTAGCCCTACTCACTATTCTACTCTTACTACCACTGCTTGCCTCTATGGTTTTTTTATTGTTGATGATTACCCAAGATATACCTGGGTGCATATAATTCTCTATAAGATTGAAGTGCAGGATGTCTTCAGACGCTTCACCAATCGTGCCATGACAAACTATGGCGTCAAGATCAAGCACATCAGAAGTGACAACGGCATACAATTCAAGAACACCGGCCTCGACACTTACCTTGATAAACTGGACATCACTCATGAGTTTTCTGCTCCGTACACACCTCAGCAGAATGGCATCATGGAGCGCAAGAACAGAACCCTCATCGAGATGGCTCGGACGATGCTAGATGAGTACAAGACTCCAAGGAAGTTCTGGCCTGAAGCCATTGACACTGCGTGCCACGTCATCAACCGAGTTTATCTTCACAAGCTTCTAAAGAGGACATCATATGAGTTGCTTACTGGTAAGAAGCCAAACGCCAGTTACTTTAGAGTATTTGGTGCTAGGTGCTGGATCAAGGATCCACATCACACTTCAAAATTTGCACCGAAAGCAAGGTTTTATGCTTGGATACAGAAAGGATTCGCACTCCTACAGAGTCTTCAACTTCTTTCACTATAAAGTGGTTGAAACTATGGATGTGTGGTTCGATGAGACTAACGGCTCGCAAAGAGAGCACCTGACAAATGTGCTAGATGAAGTCCCTCCTAGTGAATCTATCAAGCTCATGGGTACTGGATAAATCATACCGACTGAAGCTCAGGCTGAAGATGAACTCGTCATTGCACCAAGCCAACCTGAAGACAATGCTCAGCCTGAAGTCAATACTGAAGCTGATGACAATGATCTACAAGGGCAAAATCTTCGCCCAATACATCCCCATGCTGCTAATGAAGTACAGATTGAGAAGACAATTGGCAGCATCAATGCACCTGGTCCACTCACTCGTTCAAGAGAAACGCAACGAGCAAATTTCTGTGGGCACTTTGCATTTGGCTCTATATCTAAACCCAAGAAAGTTGTTGAAGCCTTTATGGAACCTGAATGGATTCAAGCCATGCAAGAAGAGCTTCATCAGTTCGAGCTGAATAATGTCTGGGAACTTGTCAAGCGTCCTAATCCTCGCAAGCATAATATCATTGGCACCAAATGGATCTACCGCAACAAACAAGATGAACATGGTCAGGTTGTCAAAAACAAGGCTTGTCTGGTTGCACAAGGTTACACTCAAATAGAAGGCATTGACTTCGATGAAACATTTGCTCCTGTGGCTAGACTTGAAGCCATTCACATACTACTTGCATATGCCAACCATCACAACATCCTTCTGTACCAAATGGATGTAAAGAGTGCCTTTCTCAATGGCAAGATTGAAGAAGAAGTGTATGTTGCACAACCACCTGGCTTTGAAGATCCAAAACATCCTGATATGGTGTACAAGCTCAACAAGGCATTGTATGGCCCCAAACAAGCTCCTCGCGCCTGGTATGACACGCTCAAAGACTTCCTGAAGAGCAAAGGCTTCAAACTTGGCTCTCTAGATCCAACACTCTTCACGAAGTCATACAATGGAGAACTGTTTGTGTGCCAAATCTATGTGGATGACATTATCTTCGGCTGCACCGACAAGAGATACAACGATGAGTTTGGGCACATGATGCAAGAGCAATATCAGATGTCCATGATGGGTGAGCTGAAGTTCTTCCTTGGTCATCAAATCCGCCAGCAAAGGAATGTCATCTTCATACCGCAAGAGAAGTACCTCAAAGATTGCCTGAAGAAGTTTGGAATGCAATACTACAAAGGATACACGACGCCAATGCCAACCAAAACTCATATGGGTCCTGACGACAATGGTAAAGAGTTCGATCAAAAGGTATACCACTCCATGATTGGTTCCTTACTTTACTTATGTGCATCTAGGCCAGATATAATGCTTAGCATTTGCATGTGTGCCCGATTCCAAGCGGCACCAAAGGAGTCGCATCACCTAGCAGTGAAGAGAATTCTTTGATATTTAGCTTACACCCCAACGATAGGATTATGGTATCCAAAGGGCTCAACATTTGATCTGATTGTCTATTCTGATGCTGATTATGCTGGTGACAAGGTTGATCACAAGTCCACTTCAGGAACATGTCGCTTTCTCGGTCAATCACTTGTCTATTGGTCTTCAAAGAAGCAGAACTGTGTGTCACTCTCCACTGCTGAATCTAAATACATTGCTGCTGGATCATGTTGTGCTCAGCTTCTATGGATGAAGCAAACTCTCAAGGACTATGGCATCAACACGAAGAATGTGCCACTCTTCTGTGACAATGAAAGCTCCATCAAGCTTTCCAAGAATCCACTTCAACACTCGAAGACAAAGCACATTCAGATCTGTCATCACTTTCTTAGAGATCATGTCAACAAGGAAGACATTGATATCATTCACGTCAACACTGAAGAGCAATTGGCAGATATCTTACTAAGCCCTTGGATGATAAAAGGTTCTGCAAGTTGCCATGTGAGCTAAAAATCTTAGAATCCTCGAATGTCCTATGAATGGACACACATCCTAACGCTTATGCATGTTGACAACTTAGATGTGCAACACACGAAGTAACGTATATCTTCAATTAATGAAGACTTACCCTCTGAGTGTGAATACATTAATATGAATTTGACTTCGGAGCGCCACGATAATTGTGCGCCGTGTCTGGGTAATTCTTATTGAAGTGTTTCTCTTGGCGTTAAATTTGCAAAGTCTTCACTTTTGGATTGTCTTCAACATTGATTTGTCTTCATGATTTATCTTCACAATGTTGATTTGGGTTTATATATATATATATATATATATATATATATATATATATATATATATATATAGACACACACACATTTGTGTTATGTCCTATACAGCATTCACTTATAGCTATGTCTCCACTCTTGAATCTTTTGATCTAAGTGAATGTGATCGGACCTTAACCTATTCCATGCTTCTACCTCAACTCTATTTGTCTAAATCATATGCATTCTATTGAAACTTGTCGATTGTCTTCTCTGAGTCCTTGGCAGCAGAGGACAATCTGACAAATATTTAATCTTTTTTAATGTTGTTTCCTTATTGCCTGAAAACCGGAGAACAAAGTCTATGAAGGTTTGGAAGTCTCCCTTGAAGACTTACCAGAGTGATTGGGCGAGGACTAAGTGTTCTTAGCTCAAGGGGAATAAGGTGAAGAAACGGTCTTCTGAGTTGAATCTCAGCCTCCCTAACCAGACGTATAGTTGT
Source organism: Triticum aestivum (assembly GCF_018294505.1). Taxonomy (NCBI): domain Eukaryota; kingdom Viridiplantae; phylum Streptophyta; class Magnoliopsida; order Poales; family Poaceae; genus Triticum; species Triticum aestivum. The sequence goes on from NC_057807.1 coordinate 36,960,356, forward strand.
CACAGCAACTGGAACTGGTCCGACAAATCCCTTGTCCTCTCCGTGCAACTGGTTCTATCCTACCTCTCTCACCTTCTTATAGTCTGTCTTCATGAAGTCTTTGCCTGCTTGCCTAATCTGTTTGACTTCACTGTGTGAAGACTATTGTCTGTTTGGTTTCATACTATCTTCCACCCTGATCCATACTACCTAGCTGCTCATAGTCTTCGTGCTTTCATTACATTGCTTACTTGACTATGGCTTGTCTAGTGTAGTCTACCTTACGCTGCATATCAATAGGGTCATTTCCATTGTTTGTCTTTGAAACACCCCTACATGGGGGCTGAAGCCGACGACTGGCCAACTCTCATATTGAAAGTGCTAGTTATCGACTAGAGGGGGGTGAATAGGCGATTTTTATCGAAGTCTTCAAAACGTGGAAGTTTCGAAGACAAACAATAGAAATGACCTAATTGATATGCAGCGGAAGATAAACTACAACAAGCAAACCATAGTCAAGTATGCAATAATGTGAAAGTACAAAGACTAATAGCAACTTGGTAGTAAGGATCAGGATGGAAGATAGTATGAAGCCAATCAACGATAGTAGTCAAGCAATGAAGTCAAACAGGTATGACAAATAGGCAATGACTTCACGAAGACAAACTTAAGGTAAAGGGAGTTAGAGGATAGAACCAGTCACTTGTTGAAGACACAGGATTTGTTGGACCAGTTCCAGTTGCTGTGACAACTGTACATCTGGTTAGGGAGGCTGAGATTCAACTCAGAAGACCACGTCTTCACCTTATTCCCCTTGAGCTAAGGACACACAGTCCTCGCCCAATCACTCTGGTAAGTCTTCAAGGTAGACTTCCGAACCTTCACAGACTTCGTTCACCGGCGATCCACAATGACTCTTGGATGCTCAGAGCGCGACGCCTAACCGGCTGGAGGATACACAGTCCTCAAGTGTAATAAGTCTTCAGGTCACACAGACAGAAAGACTTCAGTGATGCCTAACACTCTTTGGCTCTGGGTGTTTGGGCTTTGTCCTCGCAAGGATTTCTCTCTCTCAAAGGCTTCGAGGTGGGTTGCTCCCAAATGACAAAAGCTGTAAACTAACTCTGAGCAGCCACCAATTTATGGTGTAGGGGGTGGGCTATTTATAGCCACAAGGCAACCCGACTTGATATGTTCGAAATGACCCTGGGTCACTAAGGAACTGACACGTGTTCCAACGGTCAGATTTCAAACACACACGGCAACTTTACTTGGGCTACAAGCAAAGCTGACTCATCCAGCTCTGGATAAGATTTGCTCTCATTGTCTTCGCTCGAAGACATAGGATTTGGATTGAGCATCACTTCAGTCATTCTGATTTTGTTCACTTGGACCCCACTTAACAGTACGGTGGTTCCTATGACTCAACAAAGAAGAAAAGGAAACAACAAAACAACACAGTCTTCGCGCTCCATAGTCTTCACTCAATGTCTTCTCATGCCATAGTCTTCAATATGAATATCTTCACATACCACCATTGTTGTCAATGTCTTCATACATTTTTAGGGGTCATCTCCGGTAGGTAAACCGAATCAATGAGGGACACTACCTGCGTTATCCTACAATTCTAACAAACGCATTAGTCCCTCAACCAACTTTGTTGTCAATACTCCAAAACCAACTAGGGGTGGCACTAGATGCACTTACAATCTCCCCCTTTTTGGTGATTAATGACAAACTGGTTGAAGTTTTCAACGGGGATAAAGTATGTGAAATTGTAAAGGATAGGATATTGTCTTCATAAGTGGCAAAGGCTCCCCCTGAAGATGTGCATATAAGTAATTTGCTTTTGGAATGCAAATGCACATGGCAGGTTGTACTTGTGGAGATCCTCTTCAACTTATGAAGATAATTCATCATGCATGAAATGATGTAACTAAGAGAGTGACATGCATAATGAAAAATGGACGTCTGCAGAATGATCTAAGTGCGGAAGTTATCATCGCACATGGAAAAGCAAATAAGTAGCAGACGACCATCGAGTTTAAGTGTTACAACTCAAAGAACGAAATGTATCAAAAGCAAGAGTTGTAAACACTAGGAAAAATATAAAGCAACCGCCCATATGAACCCGCTTGAAGACTATCAAACTCATATGCTTCTCCCCCTTTTGTCAGTAATGACCAAAAAGGTTTGAAGACATAGAGCATCTACTCGTCCTCATGAGGAGTAGGTGAAGCAGCAGGGTTGTCGTTGTTGGTTGGCGGTGCAGACGAACTTGGTGCAGTGTCGATGCGTGCAGAAGTAGGGGCCGGTGAAGTAGCATCGTCTTCATCATCGATCACTTTGGCATTCATAGTTGCCGTAGAGGAAGAATAGTCAGAGTCTTCAAGGGATGGAGTTCGACGTAGGACAGCATTCCGTGGAGGAGTGGAGTCAAACTTGAATCTTTCAGTGAAGCCATCGTCTTGAAGATCTGCTTCAGCACTGAGCAGTGTCAAACTCTTCCATGATCGCCGACAGGTCTCGTGAGTGACAAAGGCATTCTTAGTGGCAAGATTTCGAATGCGATTGACGTCCACCAAGAGGCTTTGCATCTGTCGCTTGAGCCAAAAGTGATGCTTGTCTTGTTTTTGATGCAGTGCCACAAGAAGTTTTCGGTCATTTAGGACCCGAGAGCGCTTCTTAGGCCTTTGGGCAATTGTGCTCTCAGTAGCTTCAGTTGGTGCACGATGAGGCAGACGAGTGGTCCCAGCCATTGGATAGACACGAGTTACTGCTTGGACTCCTTCCATGGGTTGAGTGAAGCTTTGGTGTTCAGCATTTTGAAGACAAAGAGGCTTCTTAGCTGGCTCAGGATATATGGCTTCAACTGACATATCAACCTCTGGTAGAAAGATCAGATGATTGCGAGCAGAGGGTTGATAGTTGATAGCAGAGTGTAGCTTGATGAGGCGCATGACCCGTGGAGCATAGAATTTCAGGCCAAAAAGGTCAGATCCAGAGGCAGCCAGTTGTCGGAGGAAGAATTATTGTGCATTGAAGTTGATGCCATTGAGGATGTAAAAGACCAATGTCTTCATGGCTCCTTCAAGTTTTGCAGCTGATGAATGCCCTTTGATAGGCCATAGATTCCGCCTGATGATGTGATATATTGTGCGAGGCAGATACTCAAGGTCATCAACAAAGAACTCCTTTGGGTATTCAGCGTCATGTGGCAAAGGCTTCATCATGCTCAACATCTGGCTCATGTTGGGTTCTGGCTTATGGAAGATGCTCTCCAGTGCATTGCGGTGGAGTTGACAATCAGGTTCGTACAGCTCTCCGGGCATGGATAACCCTGTAAGCTCAATGATGTCAAGAGCTTTGGCTTCATGATGAACATTTCCTGTCATCCACTCGAGAACCCATGTCTTTGTATCCCTGTTGTAGCCGCGAATGTGGAGGGTAGCATAGAATTGAGGCAAAAGTTCCTCATTCCAATGTTCTTTGTCTGTCACAAAGCTGAGCAGACCTGCATCACGAAAGCAGTCAAGTGCTTCTTCTAAGCATGGCAGTCCTACAATGGCTTCAGTGTCGAGGCGCATATGAGGGAAAATGCGCCCTTGATCATACAGAACGCAGGAGTAATAGCTTCGCTGCTGATGACTCCAGAAACGATCAGATGGTATTCTTGGCCTTGAGTAGGGGTTCTTTGTGCTGTCAAAGAAGGTGTTGTGGCTTTTGAAGCCATTTGCATTGAAGGACCCTGTAGAGGTGGCAGTACCTGGAAACCTTGGCAGTCTTGGCTTTGGTTTCTGGACCTGAGGCCTATGCTCAATATGATAATCAAACTAAGGACCAGAGACATGAGGCGGAGGGACCAGAACGGGCCATCTGACCATGATTAGCTGGCCATGGTTGTATGCTTGCTCAATTGTATGGGGCCTTGGTGGCGAAACAGGAGCAGTGGCAACAACAGTGGCTTTAGGCTGCACAACAGAAGCTTCAGGAGCAATTGCAGCATTGGCTTCTGGCATAGTGGTTGGTGCAGGCTCCACACTTGCTTCAGTCATGACTACGTCATTGGCTTCATTTGTGTTGGTGGTGGCAGCCTCAAGATTTTCAACCTCCACTTGATGAGATGGAGGGTCTAGCACTGGCAGTTCACTTCAGGAACAGCTTCTTCAGTAATGGGGGGAGTAGGGACACGTTCTTCTTCTTGTTCGTCATCGGCTGATGCAGCCGGATTGTCTTCAGCAGCTTTGGCTTCAGACACGGAGATATTCATAGTTGGAGTGGCTTCTGGAAACACTTGATGTGCAACAGATTGGTGGTGCACTTCTCCTTCTGGAACGCTCGGAAGAGGGGCTTGAGGCCTTGGTCCTTTGTGAAGCCTTTGTAATACTGGCGACGCCTTTGGAGATGGAGTTGGCTGGGCCTCATCCTCTTCTTCTTGTACAGGTGGTGTGACTTGTTGTTGTCGGGGAGTACTTGGGGAGTCTGGTTGTTGTGGGTGATCAGCCCATGATGCATCTTGAGCAATTGGCGTCAGAGGACGACCAATGCTGATGATTTCGCTGTTCGTGAGAACAGGCGATGATACCAAGTTGTGCTCAATCTGAGGAAGAACTTCATCATCTTCAACATTGTCATGGTGACCAATGTCTTCAGCAGCGATGGGATCAACTACTGGAATGTCTTCAGCTTCATGAGCCTTTGTGGAAGCAGGCTCATGAACAATCATTCGTAGGTCTTGGTGTGCAGATGCAGGGCGAACCACTGAGATAGGTTCAACAACTAAGGGCTCTGTGGGAGCAGCCCGATTCTTCTTGGTTTTGCGCTTCTTCTTGGAGGGAGCAACATCAGAGGCTTCTGTGTTTTTCCTTTTTTTGGCTTCAGCCTCGGCATCCCTCGTCTTCTTCAGTTCAGAAGCGGTTGACATGACCTTTGGCTTCGAGCCAGTCATGCTGCTTGGGAAGACTATGCGAGGTTCATCTTGCCTTGAAGGTGCAGGTTGGACAGTTGATAGCTTCTTCTTCTTTGCAGCCATTCTGGGGTCAATGCCAGGACGACCAAGAGCCTTGTGCTTCTCAGCCTCATTGTAGGCTAGCACACACTTGTCAGCCAGACTCTTCATGCGCTCTCGAGAGCCTCACTTCTTCGCGCTTCTTGTGAAAGGCTTCTTTGAGCTCGTGCAGCATGATCTTGAAGTTTTTGACATCTTGCACGCTGAGCTTGGCCACATGCTTCTTGAACTGAGCTTTCTCATAGTCGATCTTGTGCTTCAGTTCAACGATGCGCTGAGCAATAGCCAGCTCAGAAGCAATAGCGCCATTGGAGGAGACACTGAGGCCAATAGGAAGTTGCAGATCATCAAAGCTGAGATTTGGGGTGTCAAACCACTCATCAATGAAGTTATGGATGATTGCCACATCAAAGAGAGGTAAATTATTGAAGATCTCTGCTTCTTCCTTGCTTTTGATCAGTTGCTCAAGAGCATCATCTGCAAGATCGTCATCGCTGGACAGATCAATGTGCTCTTCACGTAGAATGGCAGCAGGAGTCAATGTCTGATCAGTATTCTTGATGATTTTCTTTTTCTTCTCCGTCTTCTTGGAGATGCGTGATAGATCTTCAGACTGCACACTGTCTTCAGGAGGTGCAGTGGCCAGTGGCTTCGCACGTGAAGCTTTTGGAGGTGCAGCTGATTGTGAAGCCTTAGTCTTCTTTAGCTTCTGCGGCCTTGGAGGAGGAGCTGGGGCTTCATCAGTGTCAGCATCATTATCAGAATGATCCACTCTGGCACCTTGGACCAAGATGTAAGTGATGAGGCCATCAAGGTTTGAAAAGGGGCCGATGACATTGGGTTCTGCATCACATGAGCCGTCAGCACGGGGAGAAGAGGGACCAGGGTTGAAGTCTAATCCCAATGACTTCTTGTTTTCCTTGGCTGATGCCTTTGCATGCTGGAAGTTGCGCTTGAATAGATTATCGTCACGACACCAGAGCAATGATGATGGGTCGGCATTTTCAGGCTGAGGTCCACGGACCATACAAGGATAGAAATCATGTGCAATAGCTTCAGCTCTGTTCTAGGGTGGAAGGCCTCGATAGAGAATATCACCCCAAGGACTTTTGATAGCATTCTTCTCAGCATATTCCTGGGTCACGAACTTTTATTTGAACCATTGTTCAGCCCAATATCGTCGAATCCATTGGATTCACGTCTTGCGCTGATTATAATCCTCTTCAGGATCTGTCTTGTAAATTTCTGCGAGGTCATCAGGCAAATCTTTTGATGTTCCCCCTCGACATTGTCTGCCACCCTTCCTTACTGATTTCTCTGCAGCCATGAACTTCAAACTGAATGGCTTCAGTACGTTCAAAGGCTTCAAAGGCTTTCGCTTGCTGGACAAACATGAACTGGCTGCGAGAGAGTTAATGTGTTGCTGTAAGAATTCCGCAAACGAATGCAGACTATGAGAACCAAGGGATTCTCCCACGGGCATGTACCTGTGACAGCATTAGAGATGCGAGGGAAGGGGAAGAGGTCATATGCATTCTCAGAAGATTTGAAGATAAATCAGTTTGAAGACATTGACCTCATGATGCGAAGACATTCACTTATATGTTGAGAGTTGGTTCCAGATTTGTACGAATCCGTGAATAAGTACAAGTGAGGAATCTAACTAGATATGAAGCTTAAGTGAATATACTAGGCAGTATGAGATGCAGACAGAATAGATCTAACATTGTATAGGCAGAAACCAATTTTGGTAAATAGGATGAATCATTGAGGATCAAAAAGATGGTAAAAATAGAGTTATATTTACCACACGAAGAACTGCTAGATGGGATGAATAGGAGACCGAGCAGTTCAATCCACTGTGCCCTAACTTGGCGATGAAGGACACCTACGGCGGCGGCGGAGAGGACGATGTCCGCGGCCGGCGTGAGGACGGCGTCGGAGAAGTCACGGCAGCTAAGCGCTTCGTTGCCGGCGTCGTCACGAGCTAGCGGTGGCGCTGGGGTTTTGACGAGGTGGAGAGGTGGAAGAAGGTTTTCTTTACTACAGGGGACATATATTTATAAGGAAGTGTGCGGCATAGCGCAATTACACAGGTACCCCTGGCGATTCACATCTGAGGGGCACGTGGCAAGCATGCAACATACTCAGAGTTTTCCCACGTTCCCACGCCCGCCAAGTTTGTCGGATGGTTGTTCCGGCTTCTCCGGATTTCAAACAATAAGGATGAATCATTTAAAAAGACTTAATGTTTGTCTCTGTGTCTTCTGCTGACAAGGATGCAGAGAAGACATTCGACAGTTTCAACAGAATACATATGATTTGGACAGATAGAGTTTGAGATAGAAAGCATAGAGAGATTAGGGTCCGATCACATTCACTTAGTTCAAAAGATTCAACAAGGAAGACATAGCTATAAGTGAATGCTGTAGAGGACAGAATACTAGTATGTACATCAGAAAGCAATCAAATCATGAAGATAAGTTGAAATATGAAGACAAACCAAATGCGAAGACATTGCAACAATAACACCATGAGTGAAACACTTCAAACCAAGAAATTTGGTGGTGGCATTACCCATCGTATAGGAAGTATTAGACCCAGACACGGCGCACAATTATCGTGGCGCTCTGAAGTCAAATTCCATGTTAATGTATTCACACTCAGAATGTAAGTCTTCATTGATTGAAGATATACTTTACTTCGTGTGTTGCACATCTAAGTCATCAACATGCATAAGTGTTAGGATGTGTGCCTGATTACAGGACATTTGAGGATTCCAAGATATTTAGCTCACACCATAACTTGCAAAACCTTTTCTCATCCAAGGGCTTTGTGAAGATATCTGCCAGTTGCTCTTCAGTCTTGACATGAATGATGTCAATATCTTTCTTCATGACATGATCTCTGAGAAAGTGATGACGAATTTCAATGTGCTTTGTCTTCGAGTGCTGGACTGGATTGTTGGCAATCTTGATGGCGCTTTCGTTGTTGCAGAAGAGAGGTACTTGCTTCAGATTGATGCCATAGTCCTTGAGAGTTTGCTTCATCCACAGAAGCTGAGCGCAGCAAGATCCAGCAGCAATGTATTCAGATTCAGCAGTTGAGAGTGATACACAGTTTTGCTTCTTTGAAGACCAACAGACAAGTGATCATCCAAGAAAGTGACATGTGCCTGATGTAGACTTGCGATCCACCTTGTCTCCAGCATAATCAGCATCCGACAATCCAACCAGATCAAATCTTGAGCCCTTTGGATACCATAATCCGAGTGTTGGGGTGTAAGCCAAATATCTAAGAATTCGCTTCACAGCTAAGTGATGCAATTCCTTTGGTGCCGCTTGGAATCGAGCACACATGCAAACACTAAGCATAATATCTGGCCTAGATGCACATAGGTAAAGTAAGGAACCAATCATGGAGCGGTATACCTTTTGATCGAACTCTTTACCATTGTCGTCGGGACCAAGATGGTGTTTCGCTGGCATTGGCATTGTGTAACATTTGCAATCTTGCATTCCAAACTTCTTCAGACTGTAAGTGCATCTAGTGCCACCCTAGTTGGTTTTGGAGTATTGACGACAAAGTTGGTTGAGGGACTAATGCATTTTTGAGAATTGCAGGATAACGCAGGTAGTGTCCCTCATTGATTCGGTTTACCTACCGGAGATGACCCCTAAAAATGTATGAAGACATTGACGACAATGGTGGTATGTGAAGATATTCATATTGAAGACTATGACATGAGAAGACATTGAGTGAAGACTATGGAGCGCGAAGACTGTGTTGTTTCGTCGTTTCCTTTTCTTCTTTGTTGAGTCATAGGAACCACCGTACTATTAAGTGGGGTCCAAGTGAACAAAGTCAGAATGACTGAAGTGATGCTCAATCCAAATCTTATGTCTTCGACCGAAGACAATGAGAGCAAATCTTATCTAGAGTTGGATGAGTCAGCTTTGCTTGTAGCCCAAGTAAAGTTGTCGTGTGTGTTTGAAATCTGACTGTTGGAACACGTGTCAGTTCCTTAGTGACCCAGGGTCATTTCGGACATATCAGGTCGGGTTGCCTTGTGGCTATAAATTGCCCACCCCCTACACCATAAATTGGTGGCTGCTCAGAGTTAGTTTACGGCTTTTGTCATTTGAGAGCAACCCACCTCAAAGCCTTTGAGAGAGAGAAATCCTTGCGAGGACAAAGCCCAAACACCCAGAGCCAAAGAGTGTTAGGCATCACTGAAGTCTTTCTGTCTGAGTGACCTGAAGACTTATTACACTTGAGGACTGTGTATCCTCCAGCCGGTTAGGCGTCGCGTTCTGAGCATCCAAGAGTCATTGTGGATCGCCGGTGAACGAAGTCTGTGAAGGTTCGGAAGTCTACCTTGAAGACTTACCAGAGTGATTGGGCGAGGACTGTGTGTCCTTAGCTCAAGGGGAATAAGGTGAAGGCGCAGTCTTCTGAGTTGAATCTCAGCCTCCCTAATCAGATGTACAGTTGTCACAGCAACTGGAACTGGTCCAACAAATCATGTGTCTTCAACAAGTGACTGGTTCTATCCTCTAACTCCCTTTACCTTAAGTTTGTCTTCGTGAAGTCATTGCCTATTTTTCATACCTGTTTGACTTCATTGCTTGACTACTATCGTTGATTGGCTTCATACTATCTTCCATCCTGATCCTTACTACCAAGCTGCTATTAGTCTTTGTACTTTCACATTATTGCATACTTGACTATGGTTTTCTTGTTGTAGTTTATCTTCCGCTGCATATCAATTAGGTCATTTCTATTGTTTGTTTTCGAAACTTCCACGTTTTGAAGACTTTGATAAAAATCGCCTATTCACCCCCCCTCTAGTCGATAACTAGCACTTTCAATTGGTATCAGAGCAAGGTACTCCCTTGTTCTGTGTGATTTGGTTTAACCACCTGGAGTTTAGCTATGTCGACTGCAGGGATAATAAAAGTCTCCGCTACTTGTCCCGTGTTCGATGGAACTGAATATCCCTACTGGAAGAATAAGATGCGCATGCATCTTGAAGCCATTGATGTCGACCTCTGGTATGTCGTAAAGAACGGCATTCCCAAAACTGGTGAAGGTGTCACCCCTACTGATGTCAAGAAGTTCATTCAACTGGACTCTACTGCAAAGAACATCATCTGTGGTCATCTGACCAAAGGATAGTATGGTCGTGTGAGTGCTCTGGAAACGTCAAAGCTAGTCTGGGACTGGCTATCCAAGGTCAACGAAGGCGTCTCAACTCAGAGAGATCAAAGGATCAGTGTTCTTCACAACCTCTTCAATCGCTTCAAGAGAAACGACAATGAAAATGTCTAGCTCACGTTTGATCGCCTCACTGACATCACAAATGAGCTTCAGGCTCTTGGCGCCACTGAGATTACCAAGCATGAAATCATCAAGACACTACTGAGATCACTTGACAGCTCCTTTGACACCCTTGCCCTCATGATACAAGAACGCCCTGACTTCAAGACACTCGATCCGTCTGATATACTTGAGAGGCTCAACACACATGAGTTCCAGCTTTCTGAGAAAAGGGATATCTATGGTCCCAACTATGGCCGAACTCGCGCTTTGAAGGCAAAAGTTGTTTCTGTTGGGGAACGTAGTAATTTCAAAAAAATTCCTACGCACACGCAAGATCATGGTGATGCATAGCAACGAGAGGGGAGAGTGTGTCCACGTACCCTCGTAGACCGAAAGCGGAAGCGTTAGCACAACGCGGTTGATGTAGTCATACGTCTTCACGGCCCGATCGATCAAGCACCGAAACTACGGCACCTCCGAGTTCTAGCACACGTTCAGCTCGATGACGTCCCTCGAACTCCGATTCAGCCGAGTGTCGAGGGAGAGTTCCATCAGCACGATGGCGTGGTGACGATCTTGATGTTCTACCGTCGCAGGGCTTCGCCTAAGCACCGCAACGATATTATCGAGGTGGACTATGGTGCATGGGGGCACCGCACTCGGCTAAGAGATCCAAGGGATCAATTGTTGTTGTTGTTGTGCCTAGAAGTGCCCTCCTGCCCCGTATATAAAGGAGCAAGGGGAAGGGGCCCGCCGGCCTAGGAGGGGGCGCGCCAAGGGGAGTCCTACTCCCACCGGGAGTAGGATTCCCTCCTTCCTTGTTGGAGTAGGAGAAGGGGGGAAAGAGGGGGAGAGGAGGAAGGAAAAGGGGGCTGCACCCCTTGTCCAATTCGGACCAGAGGGGGGCTGCGCGCCTCCTTCCTTTCGGCCTCTCTCATCTATTCCCGTATGGCCCAATAAGGCCCATATACTCCCCGGCGAATTCCCGTAACTCTCGGTACTCCGAAAAATACCCGAATCACTCGGAACCTTTCCGAAGTCCGAATATAGTCGTCCAATATATCGATCTTTACGCCTCAACCATTTCGAGACTCCTCGTCATGTCCCCGATCTCATCCGGGACTCCGAACTCCTTTGGTACATCAAAACATATAAACTCATAATATAACTGTCATCGAAACCTTAAGCGTGCGGACCCTACGGGTTCGAGAACAATGTAGACATGACCGAAACACGTTTCCGGTCAATAAACAATAGCGGAACCTGGATGCTCATATTGGCTCCCACATATTCTACGAAGATCTTTATCGGTCAGACCGCATAACAACATACGTTGTTCCCTTTGTCATCGGTATGTTACTTGCCTGAGATTCGATCGTTGGTATCTCAATACCTAGTTCAATCTCGTTACCGGCAACTCTCTTTACTCGTTCCGTAATACATCATCCCGCAACTAGCTAATTAGTTGCAATGCTTGCAAGGCTTTATAGTGATGTGCATTACCGAGTGGGCCCAGAGATACCTCTCCGACAATCGGAGTGACAAATCCTAATCTCGAAATACGCCAACCCAACATGTACCTTCGGAGACACCTGTAGAGCTCCTTTATAATCACCCAGTTACGTTGTAACGTTTGGTAGCACACAAAGTGTTCCTCCGGTAAACGGGAGTTGCATAATCTCATAGTCATAGGAACATGTATAAGTCATGAAGAAAGCAATAGCAACATACTAAACGATCAAGTGCTAAGCTAACGGAATGGGTCAAGTCAATCACATCATTCTCCTAATGATGTGATCCCGTTAATCAAATGACAACTCTTTTGTCCATGGCTAGGAAACATAACCATCTTTGATAAAGGAGCTAGTCAAGTAGAGGCATACTAGTGACACTATGTTTGTCTATGTATTCACACATGTATTATGTTTCCGGTTAATACAATTCTAGCATGAATAATAAACATTTATCATGATATAAGGAAATAAATAATAACTTTATTATTGCCTCTAGGGCATATTTCCTTCACTTTCCTCATCTGAAGAAGATCTGACTGCGGTTCTGATCATCCTGAAGACATTGGAAAGGAACTTGCTATGCTTGTGAAGAAGTTCCAGAAATTCACCAAGAAGAAGGGCTCCAGAAAGTCTTCATGATCTAGCTCAAGAAATGATGAAGCTTCCACTCATGACAACAAAAAGAGAACATGTCACAAGTGCAAGAAACCTGGACACTATATCTCTGAGTGTCCACAGTGGGACAATGAGAAGAAGAAGAAGAAGAGCAAGGAATATGATTCTGATGACAAGAAGAAGAAGAAATATTCAAAGTCTTCTTCCAAGTCCTCATCAAGGTCTTCATCTCATAAGAAGAGCTCATCTGGCAAGGCTCGTTCTTTTGTTGGCAAGGAAATGGATTCGGAGGAGGAGTCTGCTTCTGAGGAGGTGGAGGTGGAGTCTGAAGAGGAGTCCGACCCTGGCGTTGCAAGTCTGGCTCTAGCCACAACCTATGTTGCCAAGTCCATCTTCAACACTGAAGACAATGACTTCCACACCAACGCTGAAGCTGATGACATGGACGATCCTGCTCCCACCTACTGCTTCATGGCACGTGGTGCCAAGGTAAAATCACGTGATGCTTACTTTCAAACATCAAGTGAAGATGACTCTGATTGTGAATCCAAACCCAACTACAAAACACTTGCTAAAATTGCTACTGAACAACAAAAGGCTATGGAACATACTCAAAAACTGTTAGACAAAAGCGATGACCTGTTGGACGCGGAAATGACACGTTCAAAGTCCTTAGTTGAAGACATAAAAAATCTTCATGCTAAGTACCAAGAACATGAAAGTCTTCATGAGACGCTCTCAACCACTTATGAAAAGCTCTCCTATGATTATCTTCAAAGGAAGCAAGAGCTTGAGAAATTGAAAGTGGCTCATGAAGATCTTCAAAAGGAGAATGAGTCACTTCGCACTCAACAGATCAGTTCTGCTCAGGATGGATTTGAACCACCATGTCTAAAATGCATTGAATATGATAACGCTACCTCTGTTGCTGAATGTTCCACTGTTACTATTGTTGCTTTGTCTTCAACTACTGATGTGGTAGCTAACCCCTCTGTTGAGGATACCACTACTATTGCTGATGAAAATGCTAGGTTGAAGACATTGCTTGAAACAGGGATGTATAAAAGTCTGAAAGGACATCAGACACTTTGCGATGTCCTCAAAAAGCAGATTCTGAACCGAAACCCTAGGAAAGAGGGTGTTGGGTTCGAGAGGAAAATGAATGTTGATGGTTCCTACTGGAAGCCTGAGCAGTATGCCAAAACCACATGGGTTGTTGCAAAGGAACCTTCAGTGGATCCATCCACCTTATATGGCTTTACCTGTGCTAATCCTATTATCATTGATGAATCCTTTGATGCAAACTATAAACTGTTCAAAAATCAGAATGGTGAAGTGTTTGCCAGGTATATTGGTACTAACTGCAGGAATGGACCACCTATGAAGAAGATCTAGGTTCCCAAAAGCTGCCTTGAGAATCTTCCAGTGAATGTCATCATGACACCACTAGGGAAGAAGACAAACCCCAGACCTAAGGCGTCATATGGTCCAAAGGCTTCATACAGATACAAGACTCACTTGAGTCACCCTAATGCCAATGTTTTGCAGGGAAATCATACTCAAACTTATGAATATGAGCGTGTGTCCTCAAACCGCTATGTTCATAGAACTAAGAACTTTTCTGCTTATTCATATGAGTATCATTCATCTCCTGCAAGGCTATTTGCTAGGGCTCCAAAGCCAAAGTTCTCAGATGTTGCACTTAGACTCATTGCTTCTAAGCCACCCCTGAAGATGTGGGTGGTGAAGAAGAATTAACTCTCTTTTGCAGAATAAGGTCTCCAGCCTGCTATCAAAGGTGTCCAATACTATTGCTGGGGACCTAAAACACATTAAGGGACGCATGATAAAATGTCTTACTATGTATTTCACATGTAAATCGCTTACCAGTCATACTATGAGTTCTAACCTTGATCTAAGCTGTGATAATCCTTGTGTGCGTCAAATGCTTATGCTTCAGAACATACTTTGTGAAGCCTATCCTCCTAACTACACTGTAGGGTATGACACCTCGTGCTTCAGAATGGATTATGGACAGCGGATGCACTAATCATATGACTGGTGATCGAAGTCTTCTCATGGACTCAATCTTACGTCCATCCGACAAGAGTCACATCACGTTTGCTGACACTGGTAAAAGCAAGGTATTGGGTCTAGGTAGAGTTGCAATCTCAAAGGATCAACACATGGATAAAGTGATGCTTGTTGAATCCCTTGGGTTCAACTTAATGTCTGTCTCAATGCTTTGTGACTTGAACATGATTGTGCTATTCGGAAAATATTGTTGCCTTGTACTAATGGAATCTGACAAGTCTCTAGTCTTTGAAGGGTATCGGAAAGATGATCTATACATGGTAGATTTCTCAGCAGGTCCACGGCTTGTCGTATGTCTTCTTGCAAAAGCTTCAGAATGCTGGCTCTGGCATCGGAGGCTGGAGCATGCTGGCATGAGGAACTTACACACACTCGTCAAGAAGAAGCATGTCATAGGCATCAAGGGTGTCAAGTTCAAGAAGGATCATTTGTGTGGTGCCTGCGAAGCTGGAAAGATGACTAGGGCAAAGCACCCCTCGAAGACAATCATGACGACATCTCAACCCTTCAAGCTGTTACACATGGACTTATTTGGCCCTACTCACTACTCTACCCTCACAACAACAGCTTGTCTCTATGGCTTCGTCATTGTTGATGACTACTCAAGATATACATGGGTGCACATAATTCTCTACAAGACTGAAGTGCAAGATGTCTTCAGACGCTTCGCCAATCAAGCCATGAACAATTATGGCGTCAAGATCAAGCATATCAGAAGTGACAACGGCACTGAGTTCAAGAACACCGGGCTTGATCTTTATCTGGATACAATGAGAATCACTAATGAGTTTTCTGCTCCATACACACCTCAGCAAAATGGCATTGTAGAGCGCAAGAACAGAACCCTCATTGAGATGGCTCGAACAATGCTCGACGAGTACAAGACACCAAGAAAGTTCTGGCCTGAAGCTATTGATACAGCATGTCACATCATCAACCGTGTTTACATCCACAAGCTTCTGAGCAAAACATCCTATGAGCTCCTTACTGGCAATAAGCCAAATGTCAGCTACTTCAGAGTCTTTGGTGCTAGGTGCTGGATCAAGGATCCCCATCACAAGTCAAAATTTGCACCTAAAGCTCACGAAGGCTTCATGCTCGGTTATGGAAAGGACTCGCACTCTTACAGAGTCTTCAACCTCTATCACTACAAAATCGTTGAAACTGTGGACGTACGATTTGATGAAACCAATGGTTCACAAAGAGAGCTCCTACCAAGTACACTAGATGAAGCTCCGTCGAGTGAATCTATCAAGCTGATGGGAACTGGTGAAATCATGCCCTCTGAAGCACAGCCTGAAGAGGAACTTATCATTTCTGCACCAAACCAACCTGAAGACAATGCTCAGACTGAAGACAATCCTCCCAATGATGACAATGATCAGCAAGAGCAAGGTCTTCGTCCAGTTCATCCTTGTGTTGCTAATGAAGTACAAATTGAGAAGATAATTTATAGCATCAATGCGCCTGGTCCACTTACTTGCTCAAGAGCAACACAGTTAGCAAATTTCTGTGGGCACTTTTCGTTTGTGTCAATATCAGAACCCAAGAAAGTTGCTGAAGCCTTTATGGAACCTGAATGGATTCAAGCTATGCAAGAAGAACTTCAACAGTTCAAGCTGAACAATGTTTGGGAACTAGTCAAGCATCCTGACCCTCGCAAGCATAACATTATTGGCACAAAATGGATATATCAAAACAAGCAAGATGAGCATGGTCAAGTCATCAGAAACAAAGCACGTCTTGTGGCTCAAGGATATACTCAAGTTGAAGGAATTGACTTCGATGAAACATTTGCTCCTATGGCTAGGCTTGAAGCTATTCGCATACTGCTAGCCTATGCTAACCACCACAACATCTTACTATATCAAATGGATGTGAAGAGTGCATTCCTCAACGGCAAGATTGAAGAAGTGTACGTTGCTCAACCACCTGGCTTTGAAGATCCAAAACATCCTGATATGGTGTACAAGCTAAACAAAGCACTGTATGGCCTCAAACAAGCTCCTCGCGCTTGGTATGATACGATCAAAGACTTCCTGAAGAGCAAAGGCTTCAAACCTGGATCCCTCGATCCCACACTCTTCACGAAGACATATGATGGTGAACTGTTTGTGTGCCAAATATATGTGGATGACATTATCTTCGGCTGCACCAACCAGAAGTATAGTGATGAATTTGGATACATGATGCAAGAGCAATATCAGATGTCCATGATGGGTGAGCTGAAGTTCTTCCTTGGTCTTCAAATTTGTCAGCAAAGGAATGGCATCTTCATATCTCAAGAAAAATATCTCAAAGACTGTGTGAAGAAGTTTGGAATGCAAGATTGCAAAAATTACACAACGCCAATGCCAGCCAAACACCATCTTGGTCCCGACGACAATGGTAAAGAGTTCGATCAAAAGGTATACCGCTCCATGATTGGTTCCTTACTTTACCTATGTGCATCTAGGCCAGATATTATGCTTAGTGTTTGCATGTGTGCTCAATTCCAAGCGGCACCAAAGGAATCGCATCACTTAGCTGTGAAGCGAATTCTTAGATATTTGGCTTACACCCCAACACTCGGATTATGGTATCCAAAGGGCTCAAGATTTGATCTGGTTGGATTCTCAGATGCTGATTATGCTGGAGACAAGGTGGATCGCAAGTCTACATCAGGCACATGTCACTTTCTTGGACGATCACTTGTCTGTTGGTCTTCAAAGAAGCAAAACTGTGTATCACTCTCAACTGCTGAATCTGAATACAATGCTGCTGGATCTTGCTGCGCTCAGCTTCTGTGGATGAAGCAAACTCTCAAGGACTATGGCATCAATCTGAAACAAGTACCTCTCTTCTACGACAATGAAGGCGCCATCAAGATTGCCAACAATCTAGTCCAGCACTCGAAGACAAAGCACATTGAAATTCGTCATCACTTTCTCAGAGATCATGTCATGAAGAAAGATATTGACATCATTCACGTCAACACTGAAGAGCAACTGGCAGATATCGTCACAGAGCCCTTGGATGAGAAAAGGTTTTGCAAGTTACGGTGTGAGCTAAATATCTTGTAATCCTCAAATGTCCTGTAATCAGGCACACATCCTAACACTTATGCATGTTGATGACTTAGATGTGCAACACACGAAGTAAAGTATATCTTCAATCAATAAAGACTTACATTCTGAGTGTGAATACATTAACATGGAATTTGATTTTGGAGCACCACGATAATTGTGCGTCGTGTCTGGGTCTAATACTTCCTATACGGTGGGTAACGCCACCACCAAATTTCTTGGTTTGAAGTGTTTCACTCATGGTGTTATTGTTGCAATGTCTTCGCATTTGGTTTGTCTTCATATTTCAACTTATCTTCATGATTTGATTGCTTTCTGATGTACATACTAGTATTCTGTCCTCTACAGCATTCACTTATAGCTATGTCTTCCTTGTTGAATCTTTTGAACTAAGTTAATGTGATCGGACCCTAATCTCTCTATGCTTTCTATCTCAAACTCTATATGTCCAAATCATATGCATTCTATTGAAACTGTCGAATGTCTTCTCTGCATCCTTGTCAGCAGAAGACATAGAGACAAACATTAAGTCTTTTTAAATGATTCATCCTTATTGTTTGAAATCCGGAGAAGCCGGAACAACCATCCGACAAACTTGGCGGGCGTGGGAACATGGGAAAACTCTGAGTATGTTGCATGCTTGCCACGTGCCCCTCAGATGTGAATCGCCAGGGGTACCTTCGTAATTGCGCTATGCCGCACACTTCCTTATAAATATATGTCCCCTGTAGTAAAGAAAACCTTCTTCCACCTCTCCACCTCGTCAAAACCCTAGCGCCACCGCTAGCTCACGACGACGCCGGCGACGAAGCGCTTAGCTGCCGTGACTTCTCCGACGCCGTCCTCACGCCGGCCGCGGACATCATCCTCTCCTCCGCCACCATAGGTGTCCTCCGTTGCCAAGTTAGGGCACGATGGATTGAACTGCTCGGTCTCCTATTCATCCCATCTAGCAGTTCTTCGTGTGGTAAATATAACTCTATTTTTACCATCTCTTTGATCCTCAATGATTCATCCTATTTACCAAAATTGGTTTCAGCCTATACAATGTTAGATCTATTCTGTCTGCATCTCATACTACCTAGTATATTCACTTAAGCTTCATATCTAGTTAGATTCCTCACTTGTACTTATTCACAGATTCATACAAATCTGGAACCAACTCTCAACATATAAGTGAATGTCTTTGCATCATGAGGTCAATGTCTTCAAACTGATTTATCTTCAAATCTTCTGAGAATGCATATGACCTCTTCCCCTTCCCTCGCATCTCTAATGCTGTCACAGGCACATGCCCGTGGGAGAATCCCTTGGTTTTCATAGGCTGCATTCGTTTGTAGAATTCTTATAGCAACACATTAACTCTCCCGCAGCCAGTTCCTGTTTGTCCAGCAAGCAAAAGCCTTTGAAGCCTTTGAACGTATTGAAGCCATTCAGTTTGAAGTTCATGGCTGCAGAGAAATCAGTAAGGAAGGGTGGCAGACAGCGTCGAGGGGGAACATCAAAAGATTTGCCTGATGACCTTGCAGAAATTTACAAGACAGATCCTGAAGAGGATTATAATCAGCGCAAGACGCGAATCCAATGGATTCGACGATATTGGGCTGAACAATGGTTCAAACACAAGTTCGTGACCCAGGAATATGATGAGAAGAATGCTATCAAAAGTCCTTGGGGTGATATTCTCTATCGAGGCCTTCCACCCAAGAACAGAGCTGAAGCTATTGCACAGGATTTCTATCCTTGTATGGTCCGTGGACCTCAGCCTGAAAATGCCGACCCATCATCATTGCTCTGGTGTCATGACGATAATCTCTTCAAGCGCAACTTCCAGCATGCAAAGGCTTCAGCCAAGGAAAACAAGAAGTCATTGGGATTAGACTTCAACCCTGGTCCCTCTGCTCCCCGTGCTGACGGCTCATGTGATGCAGAACCCAATGTCATCGGCCCCTTTTCAAACCTTGATGGCCTCATCACTTACATCTTGGTCCAAGGTGCCAGAGTGGATCATTCTGATAATGATGCTGACACTAATGTAGCCCCAGCTCCTCCTCCAAGGCCGCGGAAGCTAAAGAAGACTAAGGCTTCACAATCAGCTGCACCTCCAAAAGCTTCACGTGCGAAGCCACTGGCCACTGCACCTCGTGAAGACAGTGTGCAGTCTGAAGATCTATCACGCATCTCCAAGAAGACGGAGAAGAAAAAGAAAATCGTCAAGAATACTGATCAGACATTGACTCCTGCTGCCATTCTGTGTGAAGAGCACATTGATCTCTCCAGCGATGACGATCTTGCAGATGATGCTCTTGAGCAACTGATCAAAAGCAAGGAAGAAGCAGAGATCTTCAATAATTTGCCTCTCTTTGATGTGGCAATCATCCATAACTTCATTGATGAGTGGTTTGACACCCCAAATCTCAGCTTTGATGATCTGCAACTTCCTATTGGCCTCAGTGTCTCCTTCAATGGCGCTATTGCTTCTGAGTTGGCTATTGCTCAGTGCATCATTGAACTGAAGCACAAGATCGACTATGAGAAAGCTCAGTTCAAGAAGCATGTGGCCAAGCTCAGCGTGCAAGATGTCAAAAACTTCAAGATCATGCTGCACGAGCTCAAAGAAGCCTTTCACAAGAAGCGCGAAGAAGCTCGAGGCTCTCGAGAGCGCATGAAGAGTCTGGCTGACAAGTGTGAGCTAGCCTACAATGAGGCTGAGAAGCGAAAGGCTCTTGGTCGTCCTGGCATTGACCCCAGAATGGCTGCAAAGAAGAAGAAGCTATCAACTGTCCAACCTGCACCTTCAAGGCAGGATGAACCTCGCATAGTCTTCCCAAGCAGCATGACTGGCTCGAAGCCAAAGGTCATGTCAACCGCTTCTGAACTGAAGAAGACGAGGGCTGCCGAGGCTGAAGCCAGAAAAAGGAAAAACACAGAAGCCTCTGATGTTGCTCCCTCCAAGAAGAAGCGCAAAACCAAGAAGAATCGGGCTGCTCCCACAGAGCCCTTAGTTGTTGAACCTATCTCAGTGGTTCGCCCTGCATCTGCACACCAAGAACTACGAATGATTGTTCATGAGCCTGCTTCCACAGAGGCTCATGAAGCTGGAGATATTCCAGCAGTTGATCCCATCGCTGCTGAAGACATTGGTCACCATGACAATGTTGAAGATGATGAAGTTCTTCCTCAGATCGAGCACAACTTGGTATCATCGCCTGTTCTCACAAACAGCGAAATCATCAGCATTGGTCGTCCTCTGACGCCAATTGCTCAGGATGCATCATGGGCTGATCACCCACAACAACAAGACTCCCCAAGTACTCCCCGGCAACAACAAGTCACACCACATGTACAAGAAGAGGATGTGGCCCAACCAACTCCATCTCCAAAGGCGTCGCCAGTATTACAAAGGCTTCGCAAAGGACCAAGGCCTCAAGCCCCTCTTCCGAGTGTTCCAAAAGGAGAAGTGCACCACCAATCTGTTGCACGTCAAGTGTTTCCAGAAGCCACTCCAACTGTGAATATCTCCGTGTCTGAAGCCAAAGCTGCTGAAGACAATCCGGCTGCATCAGCCGATGACGAACAAGAAGAAGAACGTGTCCCTACTCCCCCCATTACTGAAGAAGTAGTTCCTCAAGTGAACGAGCCAGTTCCAGACCCTCCAGCTCATCAAGTAGAGGTTGAAAATCTTGAGGCTGCCACCACCAACACAAATGAAGCCAATGACGTAGTCATGACTGAAGCAAGTGTGGAGCCTGCACCAACCACTATGCCAGAAGCCAATGCTGCAACTGCTCCTGAAGCTTCTGTTGTGTAGCCTGAAGCCACTGTTGTTTCCACTGCTCCTGTTCCGCCACCAAGGCCCCATACAATTGAGCAAGCATACAACCATGGCCAGCTAATCACTGTCAGATGGCCCGTTCTGGTCCCTCCGCCTCATGTCTCTGGTCCTTAGTTTGATTATCATATTAAGCATAGGCCTCAGGTCCAGAAACCAAAGCCAAGACTGCCAAGGTTTCCAGGTACTGCCACCTCTACAGGGTCCTTCAATGCAAATGGCTTCAAAAGCCACAACACCTTCTTTGACAGCGCAAAGAACCCCTACTCAAGGCCAACAATATCATCTGATCGTTTCTGGAGTCATCAGCAGCGAAGCTATTACTCCTGCGTTCTGTATGATCAAGGGCACATTTTCCCTCATATGTGCCTCGACACTGAAGCCATTGCAGGACTGCCATGCTTAGAAGAAGCACTTGACTGCTTTCGTGATGCAGGTCTGCTCAGCTTTGTGACAGACAAAGAACATTGGAATGTGGAACTTTTGCTTCAATTCTATGCTACCCTCCACATTCGCGGCTACAACAGGGATACAAAGACATGGGTTCTCGAGTGGATGACAGGAAATGTTCATCATGAAGCCATAGCTCTTGACATCATTGAGCTTATAGGGTTATCCAATCCCGGAGAGCTGTACGAACCTGATTGTCAACTCCACCGCAATGCACTGGAGAGCATCTTCCATAAGCTAGAACCCAACATGAGCCAGATGTTGAGCATGATGAAGCCTTTGCCACATGACGCTGAATACCCAAAGGAGTTCTTTGTTGATGACCTTGAGTATCTGCCTCGCACAATATATCACATCATTATACGGACTCTATGGCCTATCAAAGGGCATTCATCAGCTGCAAAACTTGAAGGAGCCATGAAGACATTGGTCTTTTACATCCTCAATGGCATCAGCTTCAATGCACAATAATTCTTCCTCCGATAACTGGCTGCATCTGGATCTGACCTTTTTGGCCTGAAATTCTATGCTCCATGGGTCATGCACCTCATCAAGCTACACTCTGCTATCAACTATCAACCCTCTGCTCACAATCATCTGATCTTTCTACCAGAGGTTGATATGTCAGTTGAAGCCATATACCCTGAGCCAGCTAAGAAGCCTCTTTGTCTTAAAAATGTTGAACACCAAAGCTTCACTCAGCCCATGGAAGGAGTCCAAGCAGTAACTCGTGTCTATCCAATGGCTGGGACCACTCGTCTGCCTCATCGTGCACCAACTGAAGCTACTGAGAGCACAATTGCCCAAAGGCCTAAGAAGCGCTCTCGGGTCCTAAATGACCGAGAACTTCTTGTGGCACTGCATCAGAAACAAGACAAGCATCACTTTTGGCTCAAGCGACAGATGCAAAGCCTCTTGGTGGACGTCAATCGCATTCGAAATCTTGCCACCAAAATGCCTTTGTCACTGACGAGACCTGTCGGCGATCATGGAAGAGTTTGACACTACTCAATGCTGAAGCAGATCTTCAAGACGATGGCTTCACTAAAAGATTCAAGTTTGACTCCACTCCTCCATGGAATGATGTCCTATGTCGAACTCCACCCCTTGAAGACTCTGACTTTTCTTCCTCCGCGGCAACTGTGAATGCCAAAGTGATTGATGATGAAGACGATGCTACTTCACCGCCCCCTACTTCCACACGCATCGACACGGCACCAAGTTCATCTGCACCGCCAACCAACAACGACAACCCTGCTGCTTCACCTACTCCTCATGAGGACAAGTAGATGCTCTATGTATTCAAACCTTTTTGGTCATTACTGACGAAAGAGGGAGAAGCATATGAGTTTGATAGTCTTCAAGCGGGTCCATATGGGTGGTTGCTTTATATTTTGCCTAGTGTTTAGAACTCTTGCTTTTGATACATTTCGTTCTTTGAGTTGTAACACTTAAACTTGATGGTCGTCTGCTACTTATTTGCTTTTCCATGTGCGATGATAACTTCCGCACTTAGATCATTCTGCAGACATCCATTTTTCATTATGCATGTCACTCTCTTAGTTACATCATTTCATCCATGATGAATTATCTTCATAAGTTGAAGAGGATCTCCACAAGTACAACCTGCCATGTGCATTTGCATTCCAAAAGCAAATTACTTATATGCACATCTTCAGGGGGAGCCTTTGCCACTTATGAAGACAATATCCTATCCTTTACAATTTCACATACTTTATCCCCGTTGAAAACTTCAACCAGTTTGTCATCAATCACCAAAAAGGGGGAGATTGTAAGTGCATCTAGTGCCACCCCTAGTTGGTTTTGGAGTATTGACGACAAAGTTGGTTGAGGGACTAATGCGTTTGTGAGAATTGCAGGATAACGCAGGTAGTGTCCCTCATTGATTCGGTTTACCTACCGGAGATGGCCCCTAAAAATGTATGAAGACATTGACGACAATGGTGGTATGTGAAGATATTCATATTGAAGACAATGACATGAGAAGAGATTGAGTGAAGACTATGGAGCACAAAGACTGTGTTGTTTCGTTGTTTCCTTTTCTTCTTTGTTGAGTCATAGGAACCACCGTACTGTTAAGTGGGGTCCAAGTGAACAAAGTCAGAATGACTGAAGTGATGCTCAATCCAAATCCTATGTCTTCGAGCGAAGACAATGAGAGCAAATCTTATCCAGAGCTGGATGAGTCAGCTTTGCTTGTAGCCCAAGTAAAGTTGTCGTGTGTGTTTGAAATCTGACTGTTGGAACACGTGTCAGTTCCTTAGTGACCCAAGGTCATTTCGGACATATCAGGTCGGGTTGCCTTGTGGCTATAAATAGCCCATCCCCTACACCATAAATTGGTGGCTGCTCAGAGTTAGTTTACGGCTTTTGTCGTTTGAGAGCAACCCACCTCGAAGCCTTTGAGAGAGAGAAATACTTGCGAGGACAAAGCCCAAACACCCAGAGCCAAAGAGTGTTAGGCATCACTGAAGTCTTTCTGTCTGAGTGACCTGAAGACTTATTACGGTTGAGGACTGTGTATCCTCCAGCCGGTTAGGCGTCGTGTTCTGAGCATCCAAGAGTCATTGTGGATCGCCGGTGAACGAAGTCTGTGAAGGTTCGGAAGTCTACATAGAAGACTTACCAGAGTGATTGGGCGAGGACTGTGTGTCCTTAGCTCAAGGGGAATAAGGTGAAGACGTGGTCTTCTGAGTTGAATCTCAGCCTCCCTAACCAGATGTACAGTTGTCACAGCAACTGGAACAGGTCCAACAAATCCTGTGTCTTCAACAAGTGACTGGTTCTATCCTCTAACTCCCTTTACCTTAAGTTTGTCTTCATGAAGTCATTGCCTATTTTTCATACCTGTTTGACTTCATTGCTTGACTACTATCGTTGATTGGCTTCATACTATCTTCCATCCTGATCCTTACTACCAAGCTGCTATTAGTCTTTGTACGTTCACATTATTGCATACTTGACTATTGTTTGCTTGTTGTAGTTTATCTTCCGCTGCATATCAATTAGGTCATTTCTATTGTTTGTCTTCGAAATTTCCACGTTTTGAAGACTTTGATAAAAATCGCCTATTCACCCCCCCTCTAGTCGATAACTAGCACTTTCACAGACAGTCTTTGAGATATTTTTCTTGAGATATGAAGATGCCATTCCTTTCCTGACAAATTTGAAGACAAGGAAGAACTTCAGCTCACCCATCATGGACATCTGATATTGCTCTTTCATCATGTATCCAAATTCATCACAATACTTCTGTTTGGTGCAGCCGAAGATAATGTCATCCACATATATTTGGCACACAAACAGTTCACCATCATATGTCTTCGTGAAGAGTGTGGGATCGAGGGATCCAGGTTTGAAGCCTTTGTTCTTCAGGAAGTCTTTGATCATATCATACCAAGCGCGAGGAGCTTGTTTGAGGCCATACAGTGCTTTGTTTAGCTTGTACACCATATCAGGATGTTTTGTTTCTTCAAAGCCAGGTGGTTGAGCAACGTACACTTCTTCTTCAATCTTGCCGTTGAGGAATGCACTCTTCACATCCATTTGATATAGTAAGATGTTGTGGTGGTTAGCATAGGCTAGCAGTATGCGAATAGCTTCAAGCCTAGCCACAGGAGCAAATTTTTATCGAAGTCAATTCCTTCAACTTGAGTATATCCTTGAGCCACAAGACGTGCTTTGTTTCTGACGACTTGACCATGCTCATCTTCCTTGTTTCGATATATCCATTTTGTGCCAATAATGTTATGCTTGCGAGGGTCAGGACGCTTGACTAGTTCCCAAACATTGTTCAGCTTGAACTGTTGAAGTTCTTCTTGCATAGCTTGAATCCATTCAGGTTCCATAAAGGCTTCAGCAACTTTCTTGGGTTCTGATATTGACACAAACGAAAAGTGCCCACAGAAATTTGCTAACTGTGTTGCTCTTGAGCGAGTAAGTGGACCAGGCGCATTGATGCTATCAATTATCTTCTCAATTTGTACTTCATTAGCAACACGAGGATGAACTGGACGAAGACCTTGCTCTTGCTGATCATTGTCATCATTGGGAGGATTGTCTTCAGTCTGAGCATTGTCTTCAGGTTGGTTTGGTGCAGAAATGATAAGTTCCTCTTCAGGCTGTGCTTCAGAGGGCATGATTTCACCAGTTCCCATCAGCTTGATAGATTCACTGGACGGAGCTTCATCTAGTGTACTTGGCAGGAGCTCTCTTTGTGAACCATTGGTTTCATCAAATCGTACGTCCACAGTTTCAATGATTTTGTAGTGATAGAGGTTGAAGACTCTGTAAGAGTGTGAGTCCTTTCCATAACCGAGCATGAAGCCTTCGTGAGCTTTAGGTGCAAATTTTGACTTGTGATGGGGATCCTTGATCCAGCACCTAGCACCAAAGACTCTGAAGTAGCTGACATTTGGCTTCTTGCCAGTAAGGAGCTCATAGGATGTTTTGCTCAGAAGCTTGTGGATGTAAACACGGTTGATGATGTGACATGCTGTATCAATAGCTTCAGGCCAGAACTTTCTTGGTGTCTTGTACTTGTAAGTGCATCTAGTGCCACCCCTAGTTGGTTTTGGAGTATTGACGACAAAGTTGGTTGAGGGACTAATGTGTTTGTGAGAATTGCAAGATAACGCAGGAAGTGTCCCTCATTGATTCGGTTTACCTACCGGAGATGACCCCTAAAAATGTATGAAGACATTGAAGACAATGGTGGTATGAGAAGATATTCATATTGAAGACTATGACATGAGAAGACATTACGTGAAGACTATGGAGCGTGAAGACTGTGTGGTTTCGTTGTTTCCTTTTCTTCTTTGTTGAGTCATAGGAATCACCGTACTGTTAAGTGGGGTCCAAGTGAACTAAGTCAGAGTGACTGAAGTGATGCTCAACCCAAATCCTATGTCTTCGAGCAAAGACAATGAGAGCAAATCTTATCCAGAGCTGGATGAGTCAGCTTTTCTTGTAGCCCAAGTAAAGTTGCCGCGTGTGATTGAAATATGCCCGTTGGAACACGTGTCAGTTCCTTAGTGACCCAGGGTCATTTCGGACAAATCAGGTCGGGTTGCCTTGTGGCTATAAATAGCCCACCCCTTACACCATAAATTGGTGGCTGCTTAGAGTTAGTGCACGGCTTCTGTCGTTTTGAGAGCAACCCACCTCGAAGCATTTGAGAGAGAGAAATCCTTGCGAGGACAAAGCCCAAACACCCAGAGCCAAAGAGTGTTAGGCATAACTAAAGTCTTTCTGTCTGTGTGACCTGAAGACTTATTACACTTGAGGACTTTGTATCCTCCAGCCGGTTAGGCGTTGCGTTCTGAGCATCCAAGAGTCATTGTGGATTGCCGGTGAACAAAGTCTGTGAAGGTTTGGAAGTCTACCTTGAAGACTTACCAGAGTGATTGGGCGAGGACTAGGTGTCCTTCTCAAGGGGAACAAGGTGAAGACACGGTCTTCTGAGTTAAATCTCAGCCTCCCTAACCAGACGTACAGTTGTCACAGCAACTGGAACTGGTCCAACAAATCCTGTGTCTTCAACAAGCGACTGGTTCTATCCCTTTCCATCCTTTACTTAAGTTTGTCTTCATGAAGTCACTGCCTATCTGTGTATCTGTTTGACTTCATTGCTTGACTACTACTATTGATTGGCTTCACCCTATCTTCCATCATGATCCTTACTACTTAGCTGCTATTAGTCCTATACTTTCACATCATTGCATATTTGACTATGGCTTGCTTATGGTAGTTTATCTTCCACTGCATATCAACTAGGTCATTTCTGGTGTTTGTCTTCGAAACTTCTAAGTTTTGAAGACTTTCATAAAAATCGCCTATTCACCCCCCCCCCTCTAGTCGATACTAGCACTTTCAATTGGTATCAGAGCAAGGTACTCCCTTGTTCTGTGTGATTCGGTTTAACCACCTGGAGTTTCAGCTATGTAGACTACAGGATTGAGGAATGTATCTTGCCCCACCTTTGACGGTCATGAGTATCCTCGATGGAAAGCCATGATGAAGAAGCGACTCATGGCTATGGACAGCGAACTGTGGACCATCACCGAGATTGGTCTTACCGATCTATGCAAGATGGCGGAGGCTGATGACATTCGCAAGTACACTCTACTGAACCTCACAACGAAGGATCTCATCTGCTCCTGGCTGTCCCGAAATCAGTTCAGGAACGTCATGCACCTCAATCACGCGAAGCTAATCTCGGACCGGCTTTCTGAGGTCTATGAAAGTCATCTTAATCGTCATGATCCTTGGCTTGATGACTACAAGGAGTCTCTTAAAGAGATGACCTTTCCACCTGAACCGTCTTCATCTTCACCATGCCTCGTGGCAGGGGGTGCTAAGGTAACTAAATGCTATCTTTCTGAAACTAGTAATGATGAATCAAGTGATGAATTTGGCCCCAGCTATGTCAAACTTGCTTCCCTTGCCACTAAACAACAAAGAGCTTTGGAAAGGATTCAAAACATGCTTAGTAAGAGCGATGATATGTTGGGCGAAGAAATGGATCAGTCAAAAGCTTTGGCTGAGAGTCTTCAGAGACTTCATTCTAAGTTTGACGCCCTTCAAGATCAACATAATGCTCTCTTGTCTGATCATGAGAAACTTTCTTCTGAATGTCTTCAAAGAGAGCAAGATCTTGAAAAGATAAGGGTGGATTATGAAGATCTTCTAAGGAAGCACGATTCATTACTTGCTCAACAAATCAGCGTTGCTCAGGATGAATTTGAACCACCATGTTTAAAATGCATTAAGCGTGATAACGCTGCCTCTGTTGCTGAATGTTCCACTGCTGCTGCTATTTCATTGTCTTCAACTACTGATGTGGTTACTAACCCCTCTGTGGAGGATACCACTACTATTGCTGATGAAAATGCTAGGTTGAAGACATTGCTTGAAACAGGGATGTACAAAAGTTTGAAGGGACATCAGACACTCTGCGATGTCCACAAAAAGCAGATTCTGAACCGAAACCCTAGGAAAGAGGGTGTTGGGTTCGAGAAGAAAATGAATGTGATGGTTCCTACTGGAAGCCTGAGCAGTATCCCAAAACCACTTGGGTTGCTGCAAAGGAACCTTCAGTGGATCCATCCACTTTATCTGGATTTACCTGTGCTAATCCTATTATCATTGATGAATCCTTTGATGCAAACTATAAACTGTTCAAAAATCAGAATGGTGAAGTGTTTGCCAGGTATATTGGTACTAACTGCAGGAATGGACCTCCTATGAAGAAGATCTGGGTTCCCAAAAGCTGCCTGGAGAATCTTCCGGTAAATGTCATCATGACACCACCAGGGAAGAAGACAAACCCCAGACCAAAGGCATCATATGGTCCAACGGCTTCATACGAACACAGGACTCACTTGAGTCACCCTAACGCCAATGTTTTGCAGGGAAATCATACTCAGACTCATGAATATGAGCATGTGTCTTCAAACCGCTATGTTCATAGAACTAAGAACTTTTCTGCTTATTCACATGAGTATCATTCATCTCCTGCAAGGCTATTTGCTAGGGCTTCAAAGCCAAAATTCTCAGATGTTGCACTTAGACTCATTGCTTCTAAGCCACCCCTGAAAATGTGGGTGGTGAAGAAGAATTAACTCTCTTTTGCAGAATGTGGTCTCCAGCCAGCAATCAAAGGCGTCCGATATTATTGCTGGGGACCTAAAACATAAAGGGATGCATGATAAAATGACTTACTATGTATTCCACATATGAATCTTTTATCTGTCATACTGTGTGTTCTAATCTTGATCTAAGTTGTGATAATCCTAGTGTGTGTCAAATGCTTATGCTTCACAACATACCTTGTGAAGCCTATCCTCCTAACTGCACTGTAGGGCATGTCACCAAAAGCTTCAGAATGGATTATTGACAGCGAATGCACTAATCATATGACTGGTGATCGAAGTCTTCTCATGGACTCAACCTTACGTCCATCAGACAAGAGTCAAATCACATTTGCTGACACTGGTAAAAGCAAGGTATTGGGTCTAGGTAGAGTTGCAATCTCTAGGGATCAACACATGGATAAAGTGATGCTTGTTGAATCCCTTGGGTTCAACTTAATGTATGTCTCAATGCTTTGTGACTTAAACATGATTGTGCTATTTGGAAAATATCGTTGCCTTGTACTAATTGAATCTGACAAGTCTCTAGTCTTTGAAGGATATAGGAAAGATGATCTATACATGGTAGATTTCTCAGCAGGTCCACCGCTTGCCGTATGTCTTCTCACAAAAGCTTCAGAATGCTTGCTCTGGCATCGAAGGCTAGGACATGCTGGCATGAGGAACTTACACTCACTCGTCAATAAGAAGCATGTCATTGGCATCGAGGATGTCAAGTTCAAGAAGGATCATCTGTGTGGTGCCTGTGAAGCTGGAAAGATGACAAGGGCAAAGCACCCCTCGAAGACAATCATGACAACATCTCAACCCTTTGAGCTGCTACACATGGATTTATTTGGACCTACTCACTACTCCACCCTCACAAAAACTGCCTGTCTCTATGGCTTCGTCATTGTTGATGACTACTCAAGATACACATGGGTTCATATAATTCTTTACAAGACTGAAGTGCAAGATGTCTTCAGGCGCTTCGCCAATCGAGCAATGAAAAATTATGGCATGAAGATCAAGCATATCAGAAGTGACAATGGCACTGAATTCAAGAACACGGGACTTGATCTGTATCTGGATATAATGGGAATCACTCATGAGTTCTCTGCTCCATACACACCTCAGTAAAATGGCATCGTTGAGCTCAAAAACAGAACCCTCATTGAGATGGCTCGAACAATGCTAGATGAATACAAGACACCAAGAAAGTTCTGGCCTGAAGCTATTGATACAGCCTATCACATCATCAACCATGTCTACATCCATAAGCTTCTGAACAAAACATCCTATGAGCTCCTTACTGGCAAGAAGCCAAATGTCAGTTACTTCAGAGTATTTGGAGCTAGATGCTGGATCAAGGATCCCCATCACAAGTCAAAATTTGCACCTAAGGCTCACGAAGGCTTCATGCTTGGCTATGGAAAGGATTCACACTCCTACAGAGTTTTCAACCTCTTTCTCTACAAGATCGTCGAAACTGTGGATGTGAGATTTGATGAAACCAATGGTTCACAAAGAGAACTCCTGCCAAGTACACTAGATGAAGCTCCTCCAAGCGAATCTATCAAGCTGATGGGAACTAGTGAAATTATGCCTTCTGAAGCACAGCCTGAAGAGGAACTTATCATCTCTGCACCAAATCAACCTGAAGACAATGCTCAGACCGAAGACAATCCTCCCAATGATGACAATGATCAGCAAGAGCAAAGTCTTCGTCCTGTTCATCCTCGTGTTGCAAATGAAGTACAAATCGAGAAGATAATTGACAGCATCAATGCGCCTGGTTCGCTTACTCGCTCAAGAGCAACATAGTTAGCAAACTTCTGTGGGCACTTTTCATTTGTGTCAATATCAGAACCCAAGAAAGTTGCTGAAGCTTTTATGGAACCTGAATGGATTCAAGCCATGCAAGAAGAACTTCAACAGTTCAAGCTGAATAATGTTTGGGAACTTGTCAAGCGACCTGACCCTCGCAAGCATAACATTATTGGAACGAAATGGATATATCGAAACAAGCAAGATGAGCATGGTCAAGTCGTCAGAAACAAAGCACGTCTTGTGGCTCAAGGATATACTCAAGTTGAAGGAATTGACTTCGATGAAACATTTGCTCCTGTTGCTAGGCTTGAAGTTATTCGCATACTGCTATCCTATGCTAATCATCACAACATCTTGCTATATCAAATGGATGTGAAGAGTGCATTTCTCAATGGCAAGATTGAAGAAGAAGTATATGTCGCTCAACCACCTGGCTTTGAAGATCCAAAACATCCTGATATGGTGTACAAGCTAAACAAAGCTTTGTATGGCCTCAAACAAGCTCCTCGCGCATGGTACGATATGATCAAAGACTTCCTGAAGAGCAAAGGCTTCAAACCAGGATCCCTCGATCCCACACTCTTCACGAAGACATATGATGGCGAACTGTTTGTGTGCCAAATATATGTGGATGACATTATCTTCGGCTGCACCAACAAGAAGTATAGTGATGAGTTTGGATGCATGATGCAAGAGCAATATCAGATGTCCATGATGGGAGAACTGAAGTTCTTCCTTGGTCTTCAAATTCGTTAGCAAAGCAATGGCATCTTCATATCTCAAGAAAAATACCTCAAAGATTGTCTGAAGAAGTTTCGAATGGAAGACTGCAAAGGTTATACGATGCCAATGCCAGCCAAACACCACCTTGGTCCCGACGACAATGGTAAAGAGTTCGATCAAAAGGTATACCATTCCATGATTGGTTCTTTACTTTATCTATGTGCATCTAGGCCAGATATTATGCTTAGTGTTTGCATGTGTGCTCGATTCCAAGCGGCACGAAAGGAATCGCATCACTTAGCTGTGAAGCGAATTCTTTGATATTTGGCTTACACCCCAACACTCGGATTATGGTATCCCAAGGGCTCAAAATTTGATTTGGTTGGATTCTCGGATGCTGATTATGCTGGTGACAAGGTGGATCGCAAGTCTACATCAGGCACATGTCATTTTCTTGGTCGATCACTTGTCTGTTGGTCTTCAAAGAAGCAGAATTGTGTATCACTCTCAACTGCTGAATCTGAATACATTGCTGCTGGATCATGTTGTGCTCAGCTTCTATGGATGAAGCAAACTCTCAAGGACTATGGCATCAACCTGAAACAAGTACCTCTCTTCTGCGACAACGAGAGTGCCATCAAGATAGCCAACAATCCAGTCCAACACTCAAAGACGAAGCACATTGAAATTCGTCATCACTTTCTCAGAGATCACGTCATGAAGAAAGATATCGATATCATTCACGTCAACACTGAAGAGCAACTTGCAGATATCTTCACAAAGCCCTTGGATGAGAAAAGGTTTTGCAAGTTACGGTGTGAGCTAAATATCTTGGAATCCTCTAATGTCCTGTGATCAGGCACACATCCTAACACTTATGCATGTTGATGACTTAGATGTGCAACACACAAAGTAATGTATATCTTCAATCAATGAAGATTTACACTCTGAGTGTGAATACATTAACATGGAATTTGACTTCGGAGCACCACGATAATTGTGCGCCGTGTCTGGGTCTAATACTTCCTATACGGTGGGTAACGCCACCACCAAATTTCTCTGTTTGAAGTGTTTCACTCATGGCGTTACTTTTGCAAAGACTTCGCATTTGGTTTGTCTTCAGTTTCAATTTATCTTCATGATTTTCTGCGCTATGACAATTTGATTGCATATATATATATATATATATATATACTAGTGTGTTGTCCTCTACAGCATTCACTTATAGCTATGTCTTCAAGTTGAATCTTTTGAACTAAGTGAATGTGATCGGACCATAACCTCTCTATGCTTTCTATCTCAAACTCTATCTGTCCAAATCATATGCATTCTATTGAAACTGTCGAATGTCTTCTCCGCGTCCTAGTCAGCAGAAGGCAAAGAGACAAACATTAAATTTGTTTTAAATGACTTATCCTTATTGTTGAAATCCGGAGAAGTCGGAACAACTCTCCGACATGCCTGGCGGGCATGGGAACGTGGGACAACTCTGAGTATGTTGCATGCTTGCCATGTGTCCCACGGATGTGAACAGACAGGGGCACCTGCGTAATTGCGCTGTGTCGCACACCTACTTATAAATACGTGTCCCCTGCGGTAAAGAAATCCTTCTTCCACCTCTCCACCTCGTCAAAACCCTAGCGCCACCGCTAGCTCTCGACGACGCCAGCGACGAAGCGCTTAGCTGCCGCGACTTCTTCGACGCCGTCCTCACGCCGGCCGCGGACATCGTCCTCTCCGCCTTCGTCGTAGGTGTCCTCCGTCGCCAAGTTAGGGCACGGCCGGCTGAACTGCTCGGTCTCCTATTCATCCCATCTAGCAGTTCTTCATGCGGTAATTATAACTCTATTTTTACCACCTTTTTGATCTTCATAGATTCATCCTATTTACCGAAAGTGGTTTCTACCTACTCAATGTTAGATCTATTCTGTCTGCATCTCATAATGCCTAGTCTATTCACTTAGATTTCCTATCTAGTTTGATTCCTCACTTGTACTTATTCACGGATTGGTACAAATCTGGAACCAACTCACCTCATATAAGTGAATGTCTTCGCATCATGAGGTCAATGTCTTCAAACTGATTTATCTTCAAAATCTTCTGAGAATGCATATGACCTCTTCCCCTTCCCTCGCATCTCTAATGCTGTCACAGGTACATGTCCGTGGGAGAATCCCTTGGTTCTCATAGCCTGCATTCGTTTGCAGAATACTTACAGAATCATATCAATTCTCCTGAAGCCAGTTCCTGCTTGACCAGCAAGCGAAAGTCTCTGAAGCCATTGAACATATTGAAGCCATTCAGTTTGAAGTTCATGACTGTAGAAAAATCAGCAAGGAAGGGTGGCAGACAGCGCCGAGAAGGAACATCCAAAGATCTGCCTGATGACCTAGCAGAGCTCTACAAGACAGATCCTGAAGAGACATATCATCAGCGCAAGACATGAATCCAATGGATTCTATGCTATTGGGCTCAAGAGTGGTTCAAGTACAAGTTCGTAACCAAGGAATATGCAGAGAAGAATGCAATCAAGAGTCCTTGGGGTGATATTCTCTATCGAGGTCTTCAACCCAAGAACAGAGCTGAAGCTATTGCACAAGATTTCTATCCTTGCATGGTCCGTGGACCACAGCCTGAAGAAGTCGACCCATCATCATTGCTCTGGTGTCGTGACGACAATCTCTTCAAGCGCAACTTCCAGTTTGCTAAGGCTTCGGCAATGGAAAACAAGAAGTCGCGGGGATTAGACTTCAATCCTGGTCCCTCTGCTCCCCGTGATGATGGCACATGTGAAGCTGAAGAAAATAGAATTGACCCCTTTGCAAACCTTGATGGCCTCATCTCCTACATCTTGGTACAAGGTGCCAAAGTGGATCACTCTGACAATGATGCTGATTCTGATGAAGCCCCAGCTCCACCTCCAAGGCCGCTGAAGCCAAAGAAGATTAAGGCTTCATCATCAGCTGCTCCTCCAAAAGCTTCTCATGTGAAGCCACTAGCCACTGCACCTCCTGAAGCCAGTATGCAGTCTAAAGATCAATCCCGCATCTCCAAGAAGACGGAGAAGTAAAAGCAACTTGTCAGGCATACTGATCAAGCCTTGTCTCCTGCCACCATTCTGCGAGAAGAACCCATTGATCTGTCCAGTGATGAAGATCTTGCTGATGATGCCCTTGAGCAACTGATAAAGAGCAAGGAAGAAGCAGAAATCTTCAAAAACTTGCCTCTCTTTGATGTGGCAATCATCCATAACTTCATTGATGAGTGGTTCGACACCCCCAATCTAAGCTTTGAAGATTTGCAGCTTCCCATTGGCCTCAGCGTCTCTTTCAATGGCGCCATTGCTTCTGAGCTAGCTCTTGCTCAGCGCATCGTTGAGCTGAAGAACAAAATTGATTATGAGAAGGCTCAATTCAAGAAGCATGTGGCGAAGCTCAGTGTTCAGGACGTCAGAAACTTCAAGGTCATGCTGCATGAGCTTAAAGAAGCTTTTCTGAAGAAGCGCCAAGAAGCTCAAGGCTCTCGTGAGCGCATGAAGAGTTTGGCTAATAAGTGTGTGCTTGCCTACAATGAGGCTGAGAAGCGCAAGTCACTTGGCTGTCCTGGCATTGACCCCAGGATGGCTGCAAAGAAAAAGAAGAAGCTTCCTGCTGACCAGCCTGCACCTTCAAGCCAAGAAGCCCCTCGCATTATCTTCCCAAGCAGCATGACTGGCTCGAAGCCAAAGGTCACCACAACCGCTTCAGAACAGAAGAGGACGAGGGCTGCCGAGGCTGAAGCCAGAAAGAGGAAGAATAATGAAGCCTCTGATGCTGCTCCCTCCAAGAAGAAGCGCAAGACCAAGAAGTCTAGGGCTGCTCCCACAGAGCCCTTAGTTGTTGAACCCATTTCAGTGGTTCGCCCTGTGTCAGAACATCAAGAAAGAAGGATGATAGTTCATGAGCCTGCTTCCACAGAGGCTCATGAAGTTGAAGATATACCAGCAGTTGAACCCATCGCTGCTGAAGACATTGGTCATGATGACAATGTTGAAGATGATGAAGTTCTTCCTCAGACCGAACACAACATGGTATCATCGCCTGTTCTTACGAACAGCGAACTCATCAGCATTGGTCGTCCTCTGACGCCAATTGCTCAGGATGCATCATGGGCTGATCACCCATAGCAACAAGACTCCCCGAGTACTCCCCAACAACAACAACAAGCTACACCACCCGTGCAAGAAGAAGATGAAGACTTTGAGGCCCAGCCAACTCCATCTCCAAAGGTGTTGCCAGCATTTCGCAGGCTTCTCAAAGGACAAAGGCCTCAAGTCCCTCTGTCGAGCGTTCTAGAAGGAGAAGTGCAACGCTAACCTGTTGCACATCAAGTATTTTCTGAACCAACTCCAACTGTGAATGTCTCCATGTCTGACGCCCAAGCTGCTGAAGACATTCCGGCTGCATCAGCCGAAGAGAATCAAGAAGATGTACGTGTCCCTACTCCCCCAGTTATTGAAGAAGCTGCTCCTGATGTGAACGTGCCAGTGCCCGACCCTCCTGTTCATCAAGAGGAGGTTGAAAATGTTGAAGCTGCCACCACCAACGATAATGAAGCCAATGACGTTGTCATGGCTGACGCTAATGTGGAGCTTGAACCAACCAGTGTGCCTGAAGCTAATGAGGCCACTGCACCTGAAGCTAATGAGGCAACTGTTCCTGAAGCACCTGTTGTGCAGCCTGAAGCCTCAGCTGTTGCCCCTGCTCCAGTTCCACCACCAAGGCCTCATATAGTTGAGCAAGCATACAGCCATGGTCAGCTAACCATTGTTCGATGGCCCATTCCGGTACCTCCGCCTACTGCCTCTAGCCCTCAATTTGATTATCATGTTGAGCATAGGCCTTAGGTCCAGAAGCCCAAGACAAGACTGCCAAGGTTTCCAGGTACTGCAAACTCACCAGGGTCCTTCAATGCTAATGGCTTCAAAAGCCACAATACCTTCTTTGACAGCGCCAAGAACCCTTACTCAAAGCCAAGGATATCATCAGATTGGTTCTGGAGCTATCAGCAGAGAAGCTATTACTCCTGCGTTCTGTATGATCAAGGGCGCATTTTCCCTCATATGCGCCTCGACACTGAAGCCATTGCTGGACTGCCGTGATTAGAAGAAGCACTTGATTGCTTTCGTGATGCTGGTCTGCTCAACTTTGTGACAGACAAAGAACACTGGAATGAAGAGCTATTGCTTCAATTCTATGCCACTCTACACATTCGTGGTTACAACAGAGATATCAAGACATGGGTCCTCGAATGGATGACCGGAAATGTTCATCATGAAGCCAAAGCTCTTGACATCATTGAGCTTAAAGGGCTAGCCACTCCTGGTGAGCTATATGAACCTGGTTGTCAAAAACACCGCAATGCACTGAAAAGCATCTTCCATAAGCCTGAACCCAATATGAGCCAGATGTTGAGCATGATGAAGCCTTTGCCACGTGATGTTGAATATCCAAAGGAGTTCTTTGTTGATGACCTTGAGTATCTGTCGCGCACTATATATCATATCATCAGGCGGACTCTATAGCCGATCAAAGGACATTCATCAGCTGCAAAACTTGAAGGAGCCATGAAGACATTGGTCTTTTACATCCTCAATGGCATCAGCTTCAATGCACATGATTTCTTCATCAAGCAACTTGCTGCTTCTGGATCTGATCTGTTTGGTCTGAAGTTTTATGCTCCATGGGTCATGCGCCTCATCAAGCGACACACATCTGTCAACTATCAACCATCTGCTCGCAATCATCTGATCTTTTTACCAGAGGTTGATATGTCAGTTGAAGCCATATACTCTGACCCTGCCAAGAAGCCTCTTTGTCTTCAGAATGCCGAGCACCAAAGCTTCACTCAACCCATTGAAGGTGTTCAAGCAGCAACATGAATCTATCCATTGGCTGGAAATACTCGTCTGCCTCATCGAGCACCTACTGAAGCCACTGAAAGCACCATTGCCCAAAGGCCTTGGAAGCGTTCTCGCGTTCTCAATGACCGAGAACTTCTTGTGGCCCTTCATCAGAAACAGGATAAACATCACTTTTGGCTCAAAAGACAGATGCAAAGCCTCTTGGTGGATGTCAATCGCATTCGTAACCTTGCCACCAAGAATGCCTTTGTTGCTCATGAAACTTGCCGGCGATCATGGAAGAGCTTGACCCTGCTTAGTGCTGAAGCAGATCTTCAAGACGATGGCTTCAATGAAAGATTCCAGTTTGACTCCACTCCTCCACGGACTGATGTCCTACGTCGCACTCCATCTCTTGAAGACTCTGCATGTTCTTCCTCCGCGGCAACTGTCAATGCCAGAGTGATCGATGACGAAGATGATGCTACTTCACCACCTCCTATTACTGCACGCATCGACACTGCACCAAGTTCGCCTGCACCGCCAACCAACGACGATAACCCTGCTGCTTCACCTACTCATGAGGACGAGTAGATGCTCTATGTCTTCAAACCTTTTTGGTCCTTACTGACAAAAGGGGGAGAAGCGTATGAGTTGACAGTCTTCAAGCGGGTTCATATGGGCGGTTGCATTATATTTTGCCTCGTGCTTACAACTCTTGCTTTTTAAAACATTTGGTTCTTTGAGTTGTAACACCTAAACTTGATGGTCGTCTGCTACTTATTTGCTTTACTGTGATGCGATGATAAATTCCGCATGTGCGATGATAACTTCCGCACTTAGATCATCCTGCAGACGTCCATTTTTCATTATGCATGTCATCCTATTTGCTATATCATTTCATGCATGATGAATTATCTTCATAAGTTGAAGTGGATCTCCACAAGTACAACCTGCCATGTGCATTTGCATTCCAAAAGCAAAATTACTTATATGCACATCTTCAGGGGGAGCCCTTGCTACTTATGAAGACAATTCCTATCCTTTACAATTTCACATACTTTATCCCCATTGAAAACTTCAACCAGTTTGTCATCAATCACCAAAAAGGGGGAGATTGTAAGTGCATCTAGTGCCACCCCTAGTTGGTTTTGGAGTATTGACGACAAAGTTGGTTGAGGGACTAATGCGTTTGTGAGAATTGCAGGATAACGCAGGAAGTGTCCCTCATTGATTCGGTTTACCTACCGGAGATGACCCCTAAAAATGTATGAAGACATTGAAGACAATGGTGGTATGAGAAGATATTCATATTGAAGACTATGACATGAGAAGACATTACGTGAAGACTATGGAGCGCGAAGACTGTGTGGTTTCATTGTTTCCTTTTCTTCTTTGTTGAGTCATAGAACCACCGTACTGTTAAGTGGGGTCCAAGTGAACTAAGTCAGAGTGACTGAAGTGATGCTCAACCCAAATCCTATGTCTTCGAGCGAAGACAATGAGAGCAAATCTTATCCAGAGCTGGATGAGTCAGCTTTGCTTGTAGCCCAAGTAAAGTTGTCGCGTGTGTTTGAAATCTGACCGTTGGAACACGTGTCAGTTCCTTAGTGACCCAGGGTCATTTCGGACAAATCAGGTCGGGTTGCCTTGTGGCTATAAATAGCCCACCCCCTACACCATAAATTGGTGGCTGCTCAGAGTTAGTGCACGGCTTTTGTCGTTTTGAGAGCAACCCACCTCGAAGCATTTGAGAGAGAGAAATCCTTGCAAGGACAAAGCCCAAACACCCAGAGCCAAAGAGTGTTAGGCATCACTGAAGTCTCTCTGTCTGTGTGACCCGAAGACTTATTACACTTGAGGACTGTGTATCCTCTAGCTGGTTAGGCGTCGCGTTCTGAGCATCCAAGAGTCATTGTGGATTTCCGGTGAACAAAGTCTGTGAACGTTTGGAAGTCTACCTTGAAGACTTACCAGAGTGATTGGGAGAGGACTAGGTGTCCTTAGCTCAAGGGGAATAAGGTGAAGACACGGTCTTCTGAGTTAAATCTCAGCCTCCCTAACCAGACGTACAGTTGTCACAGCAACTGGAACTGGTCCAACAAATCCTGTGTCTTCAACAAGCAACTGGTTCTATCCCTTTTCATCCTTTACTTAAGTTTGTCTTCGTGAAGTCACTGCCTATCTGTGTATCTGTTTGACTTCATTGCTTGACTACTACTGTTGATTGGCTTCACCCTATCTTCCATCTTGATCCTTACTACTTAGCTGCTATTAGTCCTATACTTTCACATCATTGCATATTTGACTATGGCTTGCTTATGGTAGTCTATCTTCCTCTGCATATCAACTAGGTCATTTCTGTTGTTTGTCTTCGAAACTTCTAAGTTTTGAAGACTTTCATAAAAATCGCCTATTCACCCCCCCCCTCTAGTCGATACTAGCACTTTCAGTACTCGTCGAGCATTGTTCGAGCCATCTCAATGAGGGTTCTGTTCTTGCATTCTACAATGCCATTTTGCTGAGGTGTGTATGGAGCAGAAAACTCATGAGTGATTCCCATTGTATCCAGATAAAGATCAAGCCTGGTGTTCTTGAACTCAGTGTCGTTGTCACTTCTGATATGCTTGATCTTGACGCCATAATTGTTCATGGCTCGATTGGCGAAGCGTCTGAAGACATCTTGCACTTCAGTCTTGTAGAGAATTATGTGCACCCATGTATATCTTGAGTAGTCATCAACAATGACGAAGCCATAGAGACAAGCTGTTGTTGTGAGGGTAGAGTAGTGAGTAGGGCCAAATATGTCCATGTGTAACAGCTCGAAGGGTTGAGATGTCGTCATGATTGTCTTCGAGGGGTGCTTTGCCCTAGTCATCTTTCCAGCTTCGCAAGCACCACACAAATGATCCTTCTTGAACTTGACACCCTCGATGCCTATGACATGCTTCTTCTTGATGAGTGTGTGTAAGTTCCTCATGCCAGCATGCCCCAGCCTCCGATGCCAGAGCTAGCATTCTGAAGCTTTTGCAAGAAGACATACGGCAAGCTGTGGACCTACTGAGAAATCTACCATGTATAGATCATCTTTCCGATACCCTTCAAAGACTAGAGACTTGTCAGATTCCATTAGTACAAGGCAACGATATTTTCCGAATAGCACAATCATGTTCAAGTCACAAAGCATTGAGACAGACATTAAGTTGAACCTAAGGGATTCAACAAGCATCACTTTATCCATGTGTTGATCCTTTGAGATTGCAACTCTACCTAGACCCAATACCTTGCTTTTACCAGTGTCAGCAAACATGATGTGACTCTTGTCGGATGGATGTAAGGTTGAGTCCACGAGAAGACTTCGATCACCAGTCATATGATTAGTGCATCCGCTGTCCATAATCCATTCTGAAGCACGAGGTGTCATACCCTACAGTGCAGTTAGGAGGATAGGCTTCACAAAGTATGTTGTGAAGCATAAGCATTTGACGCACACAAGGATTATCACAGCTTAGATCAAGGTTAGAACTCATAGTATGACTGGTAAGCGATTCACATGTGAAATACATAGTAAGACATTTTATCATGCGTCCCTTAATGTGTTTTAGGTCCCCAGCAATAGTATTGGACGCCTTTGATAGCAGGCTGGAGACCTTATTCTGTAAAAGAGAGTTAATTCTTCTTCACCACCCACATATTCAGGGTTTGCTTAGAAGCAATGAGTCTAAGTGCAGCATCTGAGAACTTTGGCTTTGGAGCCCTAGCAAATAGCCTTGCAGGAGATGAATGATACTCATATGAATAAGCAGAAAAGTTCTTAGTTCTATGAACATAGCGGTTTGAGGACACACGCTCATATTCATAAGTCTGAGTATGATTTCCCTGCAAAACATTGGCGTTAGGGTGACTCAAGTGAGTCTTGTATCTGTGTGAAGCCTTTGGACCATATGACGCCTTAGGTTTGGGGTTTGTCTTCTTCCCTGGTGGTGTCATGATGACATTCACTGGAAGATTCTCAAGACAGCTTTTGGGAACCCAGATCTTCTTCATAGGTGGTCCATTCCTGCAGTTAGTACCAATATACCTGGCAAACACTTCACCATTCTGATTTTTGAACAGTTTATAGTTTGCATCAAAGGATTCATCAATGATAATAGGATTAGCACAGGTAAAGCCAGATAAGGTGGATGGATCCACTGAAGGTTCCTTTGCAGCAACCCATGTGGTTTTGGGATACTGCTCAGGCTTCCAGTAGGAACCATCAACATTCATTTTCCTCTCGAACCCAACACCCTCTTTCCTAGGGTTTCGGTTCAAAATCTGCTTTTTGAGGACATCGCAAAGTGTCTGATGTCCTTTCAGACTTTTATACATCCCTATTTCAAGCAATGTCTTCAACCTAGCATTTTCATCAGCAATAGTAGTGGTATCCTCAACAGAGGGGTTAGCTACCACATCAGTAGTTGAAGACAAAGCAACAGTCATAGCAGTGGAACATTCAATAACAGAGGTAGCGTTATCACGCTCAATGCATTTTAGACATGGTGGTTCAAATTCATCCTGAACGGAACTGATCTGTTGAGCAAGTAATGAATCGCGCTCCTTATGAAGATCTCCATAGTCCACTCTTATCTTTTCAAGATCTTGCTTTCTTTGAAGACATTCAGAAGAAAGCTTCTCGTGATCAGATAAGAGAGCATTATGTTGATCTTGAAGGGCGTCAAACTTGGAATGAAGTCTCTGAAGACTCTCAGCCAATGCTTTTGACTGATCCATTTCTTCAACCAACATATCATCGCTCTTACAAAGCATGTTTTGAACCTTTTCCAAGGCTCTTTGTTGTTTAGTGGCAAGGGAAGCAAGTTTGACATAGCTGGGGCCAAATTCATCACCTGATTCATCATCACTAGTTTCAGAGAGGTAGCATTCAGTTACCTTAGCACCCCCTGCCATGAGGCATGGTGAAGATGAAGATGATTCAGGTGGAAAGGTCATCTCTTTAAGAGACTCCTTGTAGTCATCAAGCCAAGGATCATGACGATTAAGATGACCTTCATAGACCTCAGAAAGCCGGTCCTAGATTAGCTTCGCGTGATTGAGGTGCATGACGTTCCTGAACTGATTTTGGGACAGACAGGAGCAGATGACATCCTTCGCTCTGAGGTTCAGTAGAGTGTACTTGCGAATGTCATCAGCCTCTGCCATCTTGCATAGATCGGTAAGACCAATCTCTGTGACGGTCCACAGTTCGCTATCCATAGCCATGAGTCGCTTCTTCATCATGGCCTTCCACCGAGGATACTCATGACCGTCAAAGGTGGGGCAAGATACATTCCTCAATCCTGCAGTCGACATAGCTAAACTCCAGGTGGTTAAACCGAATCACACAGAACAAGGGAGTACCTTGCTCTGATACCAATTGAAAGTGCTAGTTATCGACTAGAGGGGGGTGAATAGGCGATTTTTATCAAAGTCTTCAAAACGTGGAAGTTTCGAAGACAAACAATAGAAATGACCTAATTGATATGCAGCGGAAGATAAACTACAACAAGCAAACCATAGTCAAGTATGCAATAATGTGAACGTACAAAGACTAATAGCAGCTTGGTAGTAAGGATCAGGATGGAAGATAGTATGAAGCCAATCAACGATAATAGTCAAGCAATGAAGTCAAACAGGTATGACAAATAGGCAATGACTTCACGAAGACAAAGTTAAGGTAAAGGGAGTTAGAGGATAGAACCAGTCACTTGTTGAAGACACAGGATTTGTTGGACCAGTTCCAGTTGCTGTGACAACTGTACATCTGGTTAGGGAGGCTGAGATTCAACTCAGAAGACCGCGTCTTCACCTTATTCCCCTTGAGCTAAGGACACACAATCCTCGCCCAATCACTCTGGTAAGTCTTCAAGGTAGACTTCCGAACCTTCACAGACTTCATTCACCGGCGATCCACAATGACTCTTGGATGCTCAGAACGCGACGCCTAACCGGCTGGAGGATACACAGTCCTCAAGTGTAATAAGTCTTCAAGTCACTCAGACAGAAAGACTTCAGTGATGCCTAACACTCTTTGGCTCTGGGTGTTTGGGCTTTGTCCTCGCAAGGATTTCTCTCTCTCAAAGGCTTCGAGGTGGGTTGCTCCCAAACGACAAAAGCCGTAAACTAACTCTGAGCAGCCACCAATTTATGGTGTAGGGGGTGGGCTATTTATAGCCACAAGGCAACCCGACCTGATATGTCCGAAATGACCCTGGGTCACTAAGGAACTGACACGTGTTCCAACGGTCAGATTTCAAACACACACGGCAACTTTACTTGGGCTACAAGCAAAGCTGACTCATCCAGCTCTGGATAAGATTTGCTCTCATTGTCTTCGCTCGAAGACATAGGATTTGGATTGAGCATCACTTCAGTCATTCTGACTTTGTTCACTTGGACCCCACTTAACAGTACGGTGGTTCCTATGACTCAACAAAGAAGAAAAGGAAACAACAAAACAACACAGTCTTCGCGCTCCATAGTCTTCACTCAATGTCTTCTCATGTCATAGTCTTCAATATGAATATCTTCACATACCACCATTGTCTTCAATGTCTTCATACATTTTTAGGGGTCAT
Source organism: Triticum aestivum (assembly GCF_018294505.1). NCBI lineage: Eukaryota > Viridiplantae > Streptophyta > Magnoliopsida > Poales > Poaceae > Triticum > Triticum aestivum. The sequence goes on from NC_057807.1 coordinate 37,004,938, forward strand.
CTCCGGTAGGTAAACCGAATCAATGAGGGACACTACCTGCGTTATCCTGCAATTCTCACAAACGCATTAGTCCCTCAACCAACTTTGTCATCAATACTCCAAAACCAGCTAGGGGTGGCAGTAGATGCACTTACACATATTTAATATAAAACAGCCGCATAGGAGGTAAAATTTTAAATAACAAGCATTATATTACATAGAAATCTTGTTTCATATTACAGCACAGAATAACATGAATGTATTCATGGAAATATAACATCCCTGGCACATTGCTCTGCTACAGTGCGGGATCCCTCTAAGACGCTCTCATAGTACAGTTCGGGTGTGCGGTGCTCCTTGCCCGCGGGCGGTCCCTCGGTCATTAGCTTCATGGCGTCCATTTTCGCCCAGTGCATCTTGGCACGGGCAAAGGTCATTCGCGCGCCTTCCATGCAGACCGACCGCTTGATGGCGTCAAATCAAGGGCAGGCACTGACTAGCCGCTTCATGAGTCTGAAGTAGGTGCTGGGAATAGCTTCGGCAGGCCATATCTGGATTATTAAATCCTTCATGGCTAGTCTGGCCGCCCTATGTAGTTCGACCGACTGTTTTAGCTGATCGCTAAAGGGCACCGGATGTTTTGGCGCAAGATACTGCGACCAAAACAACTTCTCCGTGGAGCTCCCCTCTTTGGCTCGAAAGAATTCCGCGGCATCTGAAATGCTGCGCGGCAAATCCGCAAACGCCCCTGGAGAACTCCAAATTCGGGTCAGTAATAGGAACCTTTTCTTCACATATTTGCTCTACATAATAAAGGCCTTACCCGCCGCGAACCTCCTGTATTTCCTGGAGGGCGCCCTGGGCTTCAACCCGGGCATCGTGCGCGTTTTGATGGGCCTTGGTGAGTTCAAAATATTTGTCCGTAATATTTTGCTCCAAGGACTCGCATTTCTTTACGGCTTCCTGGAGCTCTTGCTGGACCTCACTGACCCTGGCCTCATGTTTTTCATGAGCGGCCTGCTCCTTGGCCGCCTTCTCCTCTGGCTGCTCGATGGCGAGCCGGAGCGCTTCGGCATTCTTGCAGCAGAGCTGGCGCGCGTCGGTCTCCGTCGTCGTGAAGGAGCGTCGGAGGCCGTCATGAGGAGATGGACCTCAGGACCACCGACGTGTGGCCAGTGCCTACCTTGCCTCCGCCCGCTCCCTCAGTCGTTGCCGCTCGCGGCGTGACACTCGTGCCTCAGATTCGAGCGTCCTAGTCCGTGCTAGCGTCGGCGCGGGCATGAGGACCCAGCGGTTCCCGTGTACCCATCCGAAGCAGGTTGAGCAGGTGGAGAGGGGTGTGGTAGGTGGTGTACCTTGACAGGCGCAGAGCAAGCGAAGCTAGGAGGTTCCGGTGACGTTTTTGACACTGCACTGTCGAGTGATGGAGGACGGCACTGAACCAGATCTTCCGCTACTACCCTAGTCCACCAACGACCACTGCAGCATGATGCGGAGGGTGATGTCCTCCGGGGCGCCCGGCTCCACATTGCGCAATGGGCTCTCCTTGTCGTCGGATCCACCAGATCTGCCACCAGAGGCGGCGACGCTGTCGTCACTCACCGTAGATCTGAAGCGGATGGGACGGAGAGAGAGAGAGAGAGAGAGAGAGAGAGAGTGAGTGGAGTGTATTGACTTCAGTTTTGGGTTTCGTCCGGATGTGGGATATATGTGGGGTCTGGGTGGGCCAGGCCGACACGATGGACATGCCCGTGCCTCCCCAAACTCGCCCCAGATTTGGGTTGAGTCTGAGAAGTGCCAATCAGCCCAGACATCCGCAGCCAGAATGAGGGGTGCGTTTGTGTAGAGTTTTTTGACCGGGCAACGACTTGGCCGTCTGCCCGGGCGCAAGGGGGGAGCCTGGCTATAGATGCTCCAACAAAGGCACATCTAGATGTGCCCAAAAAAAACTTATAAAATTGATGTGAAAAGCAGATACATATTTTCTATCGAAATGAGGTATAGCATAGATCTATACAGACGTCATTGTTAGAATAGACGAGAAAGACGGGAGACACAGAAGTAAAGTAAATCCTCGTCTCATTGATGATGGGTTACACATATATATAACCCCCGAAGGGGTGTCTCCGAAGGGACACGAGGCAACCACCTCTTTAGGAAAAGTAGGGATTAACATGATTAATTAAATCCTAACACTCCCCCTAATCCATGCTTGTTAATGTAAGTATCATCATCTTGAGAAGCTCCTCCAAAAACCCTGTGGGAAAAAATATGAGGAGATATGTGTTCTATATGTTGCTAAAACTCCTTCAAATCCAGTGGGAAAATAAGGAGAAAATGATGCAACATATAATGGTTATTGTCTCTTTTAACTCAATACGAGAAAACCCATAGAGTTTAGAGGACAATAAATATGTCGTATATACCTTCCTAAAAACCCCGGTGGGGAAAACGGAAAGTATGACATATGATCTCATGTTGATATTACCTCATTGAAAACCTTTATGAGAACCTGTAAAGTAAACTCATGAAGGGAAAAAGAGCATAATATGATGCATTGAACAGGAACAATTCAGGGAGATACTCCCCCTGATTCTTGCAAAAATTCAAAGTCGCCACATACCAAAACATAGAAATTGGTAGAGACCCGCTGAACAAATCAGTCGCATGATTTGACTTGCAAGATATGCAATATAGTGATATTGCTTATTATGTAACCTGTTTGCATCCGGGCAACACAAGAAACATTATCGTTGAGATAATGGTTGGTGAATGTAGCAATGAGGTCTGATTTGAAGACTCTTCATGAGAGGGCTACCACACCAAGTAGGAACACTAAATTTGTCTATGATCTGATAGTGGGGATCTGATCCATGTAACCAATGATATTGGTGTTCAGATTTCTCCGAAACTGAAAAACCAGGACAAGATGTTTCATGCCTTGGAGATATCGAAAGATATTTCTTGAGTACCAACCAATTATCTTTGGTGGATCCAATGGCATTATGGAACGTTGAGTCCCAATATCTCATTTCCATCATCTCTTGGTCTAATAGATCTTTCTCTACATCTAGAGAATGAACTACCATGAGAGTAATGGATAGATAAGATTTGTCCACAATGAATTTCTCCAATATATTTTGGATATAGACAACATAGTATACCATAATGCATGAATGAAGGTGCTCAAGTTGTAGTAACGAGTGGTATTTTGGTTTACCAAATCCTTCATTTTAAAGTCTGTCACTCAGATGATTACATGTGTCGTCATTGCAGACACACAACACATAGATAATCATCATTGTAGGAGTAATCCTTGTCTATAAGGATCTCACTACGTCCGTTGTACCATATGTACCGACAACAATAAGCAGTATGGTGGCTTACCGATTTTACACAATGTATGTTGCATTTTGTATTTCGATTCAGAATTGAGATTCCATCGGAAATCAATCATATATGTCTAAATCTAGTGATCCACATGGATATGTGATCGCTACATCTATCAACTGCAGAGATAGATGATTTTGAACTGCCAATGATATAAGTTATCGGAATAAGATTCCACCTCCGGAGAATAGTTGGGTATCTGCGTGAACCCTTGTGCTACAATACTTGCTCTTTGTTTCACCACCTCATTGTTCTTAATTCTGTTTCCAGAAGAAAACTGGTGTAGGTATTGCTTATGAATACCTTCCCATTATTGAGCAAGATCATTTCTATCTAGACTATACGCTTTGCTTGAGTTTAGTCCGAGTGTTGTTCACACTTTGCCATGGCCATGGTCTTTGGATCTGAATCATTTGAAAGGTTTTTGCAATCTAGTTGAGAAATGTATGTCGACAATTGTAGACTTCCGGTTATATGATTCTCCAGAATCTATATAACAATATGTAGTTAACGGAAATATCGTTACCCATGGTGACTGCTCGCGATTTCCCAATGCGATTGAGTCGGGTATTCCGATGTCCCGGTCATTGTGTGCACTATGACCTGGGTTGGTGGAGGTTTCTCGTCCACTGGGTGTATACTACCCATTAGGTGTCTGCCAACATGAAGTTGACTTGCATTTACTGATTCACAGGCCTTGATATCCTTGCTTGTGATAAGCTGAATCCCGACGTACTTCTGCCATACATCTCCCCCTGTTGCTTTGAACGGGGAGTGGAGTGGATTTTATTGGTACCTCCACTCTTTCAGGCGTACTTTTGTAGGATTGTAGGATTGTGTGACACCTTTATAGTCAGTAAATGAATCTGGCAGGTTATTTGCAATGTGTTGCAAATCTTCTGAACGCATAGTTCAGATCTTTGAGTACGTGGATTTCAGGCAGAAATGTGTTGAACATTCCACTAATTTCCTGGCATTCTTTATGGTACTTGAAATCTCTCCCTAATGCCTGGAAATATTCCTCATTGAATCAGCATACTGACCTTGAATAACTCCCCGTGCGGGGGCTTGAGGTATTGACGGAAATACAGTTATTCCCCACATAGATCCCAACTATATGTTGAGGGGCCAATGATGTATGCCGGGGTGGTGATATCGGTATGCAACCGAATTACCGCAGATAGGAAATACTTGATAGATATCCACATATCAAAGATAGAGGGGAACAATATTATGTAGTTCTGTCATGAGCGTGTAAAACTGCATGACTCCAACGTAAAGTTGGCAAGTTGCAATTCCAAAGTAAAGATAATGCAATGAGCTCAACTCTTTGGATAGGATTCTACCAAACCATTTTGAGTCTAGACCTTAGGACAAATTGCTAAACTCAATCCAAGGGCCATAGAGAAGGCACTCAAGGAGAATTCTGCAATGTTATCCATTCGATTTGCTTGAAATCGATGTCAGGATAATGAGCCAATGGTTTCGTGTGAATAAAGCACACATTTAAGACCATCATGTAGATATGTCTTTTAGAACCATGGAATACCTGAATAGTCTAGTCAATGGATGGGAAGAGCCACTTACCTCAACTTGATGCATTCAAGGAATCTGAGTGGTTCAGCGTAGACTTTAAGGTGTGCGAGCCTTAAAATTAGCTTCCCTGTGTCACTTGTAGTGCACATAAAATCCAAATGATGTTAGAATTTAGCATCATAATAATCATAAACTATTGGAATTGCTGATAGTTTCTGTTTCAACCCAATGTCTCGATGACCAAGGCGAGTATGCCAAGTTTGTCATGTACAAGACACTCTGGAAAACTATCTCGTACACAACATGTGCTACGGGTTGAGTCTTATGTGTAGTACAATCCAGATGATACACATAGAATGTGCTTGCCATATCCGTTGCATATGGTAAAGAGAAGTTATTTCTCTTTGTTGTCATCATAAGTTTCGCTATGGAAACTATTTTTGACGGATACCTTCATAGTAGGGTACGAGTTAAACCTGGGAAGCAATAAAGCATCCCGGCGTTACTCGAGTACCCACAGGGATAGTAAATATGACTCGAGTTGAGCCAACAAATACCTCATTGCGTCCAGCGATTTAAATATCTCTTTTCTCTCAATGAGAGTGGAAAAATTGGACTTCCCTGAGTATAAAGTTTGTGGTGCATATGTCCACAAGGCACATATCATTTTTCATTGGATTGACTCCCGTAGAAATCTATATATAGACATGAAGATTCTCAATATGAAAATCACTGTCAGATATATAGAATACATACAAATGTATTTGTATCAAAGTGCTGATACAGTATATTGTGATATACAATATATGATGACAACAATAATCATGTTCTTATTAGAACATCATAAATGGACATAAATAAATAGATCACTAAGAAGACTAAGGGACTAAATGTATAGTCTCCAAACATGTCAGTTGATGCATATTCAACCATCGTGCTCTCCATGCTCATAGGGTCTCGTGACAGCTTGATGGTGTCCGGTTGAGGGTTTGAAGTGAGTTTCAAACCATTACCCTTGAGGTCCTTTGCATCCCGGTGGCGTGTCTTGGATTGCACGCACTATCCCATGGGATGCAAGACTGATCTTAATGTCCATGACCCGCTTAAGTAAGTTGTGGTCATTGAGGGCAAGTGCCTCAAATTGTTAGCCATCAATTACTTATAGGGGCAAGCCAGAGATAATTAATTTACAAGAAGTAGATTAAAAATCATCATGGTTTTGTAATAAGAATGCAAAAATTTGACTCAAGTGTGTAACTTGAAAATGCTCAACCTCAATTGTGGGAACATAACACATTGAAGATCACTTAGATCTCATAGTAATAGGTTGCATGGCCATTACCTTGTGTATGCTACAATTTAGATATAAGGAATACACGTTGAAGGTAATCGCTTGTCGAGTTTGACAAAGCGTAGACCTCAGAGTAAGAGGGGATAGTCTGCAAATGAGCAGTAGATCCCAACTCATTACCTTATGATTCCAAATATAATGAGGGAGAAATATTCAAAAATTTGCAAGTTTGATATTGCGAGAGAAGATGATCTCAATCGCAAAAACATGTTCAAGAGAACTTGATATGTGGTAAACACATAGAACATGCCACTATTCCCAGATGGAAATCTGGTACTCAGCAGAACAGTAGTGATGTACTGAATTTGTCTTTGCAAGAGATAAAAAATCTCAATTGCAAATGGACGTAATAAATCTCGACACATGATAAACGTGGAAAAATATTACATCAACTTAAGATCTGGAATACATCTCAGTACTCAACAGATATATACTACTATTGTAATGAATAGTAATGATGTTGCAAACTTGACACTCAAGTGAACACTTGAATTGTATAGACCTCAAATGAAATGAGATGATCTTGTATCAAGTTGCATGATAATTCAATGGAGTGAATTAATATTGTGCGAGAGAAAATTAATCTCGATCGCAATGAGATTGTTTTGCGAGAAAATAATAATTCTCAATCGCAAATCAATATTGTTGTGCGAGAAAAATTTAATTTCAATCGCAAAAAGATGATGCTCTTAAACAAAGAACTGCAGAAAATCATCTGTGATTATGAGAAACCACAAGGGTTGGAGTAAAAACAGCCGAAGAGATAAGGTTATCTTCCTTTTTCTCTCAAGAGCGGTTCCTGATGGGGATTTCTCCCGTAACCGCCAGCGTGCAGGAGACGGGAGGCGGCGCGGCCATGGCGCCGGCGGGCGCGGCGCACGGCCATGGTGTGGGGCGCGTCGCAGAGCAGGCGGACGGGTGCGGGGCGCGTCGGGCTGGCACGACCAGGGGCCACGACTCTCCTTGGACCGAGGATCCACGGACGTCGGTGGAGGGCGGGTCAACGCGACCACGTAGCCGCAGTCGTGGGCTCTGCCACGCCGCGATGATGCAGGCTGCGGCCGCACAATCATCTTCATACCTCCGCGGTCCAACGATAGGACAGATACGCACGACGACGAATGTCCTTGTGGAGAAGAAGTAAGGCGTCGTACATATTCTTCTCCGTCAGTTTCTCTGTGATTTGCTTCGTGGCTTCCTGTTCGTGGTAAAGCAAATATTCTGTAGTCATGAACAGAATTAGGAAACTAGCACCTTGTTTGTTCGTAGCTATTAGATGAAGACACTGATATTTGTGGGGTGCTTCACGCCGATTCAGTTCTTCTTCCACTTTTGATTTTCCTCTCATGGAGTTCACTGGAGTTGCCGCCGCTCTCCGCCGAGGGCACTGCAATTCGTGTGGGCTCCTCCGACGTCTGGTACAGTAGTGACGCCGACCACCGCTAGGCAGCTTCCTAAACCCTGCAGAAAATTATGGTTGAACCCATGGACTCAGTATCCACATTGGTCAAAAGGCTTTTAGCACATATTCAGTCCAAGTTTCCGTAAAGAAACAACATATTCAGTCCAAGTAGTAATAGCCCAGCTCAACTAATGCAGATCCTGCAAATTTTGGACCACCAAAATCGTTATGAGCACAATGGTGGAAAAATATGGAGGCTGAAATGAGCAACGGCGAACTCAGTATTGCTATAATTCAGGCTATAAACCCATTAAGGTCGAAACGCAGGTCGAGCGTTGGTTCATTTGGCGAGTTCTGATTGGTCGTTTGTGCTGCTCCCTGTTAGTTGGTGCCCGTCATCCTTGTTAAAACTAACGAAAGGACTCTTTCACGAGCGCGCGCGTCAACGCTCAATCCGCTTCGTGCAACTCGAATCTGTTTCCATAAGCGATGTATTTCTTTCCAATTCATTTTTTTCTGAGTTGTATTATTACAGCCACAGTTGTTTCCATCTATCCGAATGGTGACCTCCTCTAGCCCTTCAACAATGCAAGTATCCCGTCGTGCATGCACTTCATAATCTACAGCCCCCTGATTTTTCGCTGGGCCCACCAATCTTTCCATCCATCAATAAATGCCCCCCCCCCCCCTCATTTTCACGGGGTGGGGGCCTTCCTAATTTCTTAATCAACACTAATGGGTCTTAATGCACTTTCTTAATCAGGAACAGCGCCCCTGTCGGAATTCGACCGCTGCAACGGACGCGCGCGCATTAGCCTTCCCTAAAACTAAATAACTCTTGTGGTTATTAGGGAATAATCCCCGCTCCTTCCTAGATGTGCGGTTGCACACTTCCAGCAACCGTCACGACGGTTCCTGGAATTGCATCTCTACGGACCATCGTGTCCCTCCGAGGCAACTGTTCCCATTATATATAAGTGTTCATTCATCATCAATAAAGGGTTGTTCGAATCATTTGTTTCCTTGTCTCTCTCGATACAATTCTATTCATCACAATCCTCCTCCATAGTCATGAAGGGGCAGAGAAAGGAGAGAAAGGGATCGTCCGACCCCCATTCCTCTCCCTCAATCTGCCGCCGTCACCAATCACCGGCGACCTCCCCCACGGTTGCCACCACCACTCGTGTCCTGCCCCACGGCTGGCACCCCCACCCCTTCTCTCATCCCCTCGCATTCTCCCCGCCACTAGCGACCTCCTTCCCTTTCCCTCGCTCTGAAGGTTTGGATCCATCACCATCGACGCATCTCGCCCTCACCACCGAACGACATCATCCATCCTCCCTTCGCTCTCCTTCTCCGGTCGTTGTCCTACGGTCACCACGCCTTCTTCATGGGGCGGCAAGGTGCAGCCGAAGGCCCTAGGCCAGGGCGGCGAGATGCAAAGGAGCCATGGGTACATGTCAAGTCGACCAGCTAGGGTTGGGGCGGCTGTGTCAAGAAGAGAGGTGGGAATGGAACAGCTGATGCTATGGGGAGCATTAAGCAGGAGGGCTATGGCTACCTGCCGGAGTTGGCATGTAACACCGGCGACATAACACAAATCACATATTACCTCCGTTTGAACCAAAACTTACTTTCGAACGGAGGTTGTAGGTGTGATCACACCTGTCCGAGCTGATCCATAAGAAAAACAGGTCCCTTTCAGAGAGGCCATAAAGAAAAAAGATATACTCCACCCGTCCCATAATATAAGAACCTTTTTGACACTACACTAGTGCCAAAAACGTTCTTATATTACGGGATGGAGGGAGTACATAATATAGTATATGGCAGCATATATAGGACGAAAAATAGCTTGTAGTTGTGTGGCCAACATATTCTGAGGTGCGATTTTCTCCGAAGCTTTTATGGCGGCTGGAAAAACAAGCATTTCCCTTCTGGTTATCTGAAAAAAGAGAACATATTCGTCAGGCGTAACAAGCTTTCATTGGAATAAAAGCTACTCCTCCATCCCACAATATAAGAAAAATGATCTTATATCATGGGACTAAAGGAGTAATAAATTCAAATCGAATAGAGTTTTACCCGAGCAAGCATCAAACAGAGTTTCTATTTTCTTCTTAAATCGGAATAGATCATAAAGTTGATTCCGGCAGCAATATGCTGAGCCAAACAGCATACACACATTTTTCTTTTGTTCGCCAAAAATACAAAGGACCTCAATCATAATAAAAATTACATCTACACCGCTCAGAGGGCCAAACAAACCATCCGGGCAATCTTCATGCAACGCGCCGCACCTCATCTACAGAAAACAGCGACAGCAGACAAAGCATAGCAATGCTTCCAGTGGTACATCACCCAACCATGCAACACAAACGCCCTAATATCCAGTATGTCGGATCGAAGTCTTCTACTAGCAAGCATAGCAAGCATGTACACTACTATCTGCCTGCTACCAAGCGGTAGACCAACCGCCATATTCGTGCTCTGTCCGAACCTATTTCGGTACATTCAGGCAGCAATGAACACTTGTTCAACATTGTTGAGGGGGCTTCCATGCTCCACCATTGCTTTTCAATCACTAAAGACCTTCGAATCACATAATCATAATCAGAATTCTAAAAAATCAACATCTAAATGAAGCACATAAAAGGGTTAAGAATGTTCAGCTTGAGAGAATAAAATCTGGCAGGGCAGAAAACCCAGGCAGCAACTGCGAATGTTTGAGAAACAAGCCAATACAATGAAACAAGCAGCGAAGAAACAAACTAAAATCAAAACAAAGATAAAACAGGGATGTTGACAAGGCTCGGACATCCAAGGAAGGAATTAGCAGCATTAGCTGTCAAGCCTGGCAGGGCGAAAGCTCTTAGGCGGCAACTGCGAATGTTTTGAGAAACAAGCCTTAAATTTATCATCACTGCCATACCATTTCCCCAGTTGATTGGATCAAATAAAGTTAGACTAACCAATCAATTAGTGTGATCACTGTAATCACCACTGTAAACCGACTGAAACACTATCACAGAAACACAGAAGACATGGCAACAATGTTCATAGCTAACAGAGACATGGCAACAGACCAATTTACAAATAGACAATTAAATACTTGCAGAAAAACAGAGTGAGAAATATTGAAGTGAAAGGAACCCACTTAATAGAACATTCAGAGCTGAACCAAACCGGGGGCAAATGGGCATTCCAGCCTATAGACAAACCACAAAGGTTATGACCAAATGAGAACACATGCAGTGGAGAAGTGGCTGTTGTTTACAATATACTCCCTCCGTTCTAAAATAGATGACTCAACTTTATACTAAAGTTAATACAAAGTTGAGTCATCTATTTTGGAACGGAGGGAGTAAAAAGTAAAAGACATGAGAAGTTTTAAACCTCAGAAAGCCGCAAATATATCGTCATCTGGAATCTGACGGTAATTCCAACTTGAAAGCTAATCATCATAGGCTTCAAGTGCATTCTAGATCTAATTTGGAAGAAAAGATTGCCCAACATTTGTTTGGCTAAAAAGATTGAAGGAAACAAGGTGTACCATCAGAATATAAATGCCTTCTAATTCACAGGAATCCATTGATACTGGCCAAATCAACAAGAACAAAATTATCACTGTTGGATTCAGATGAAGATCAAGTGTTGGATCATGCATCAATACCTGTCACAATCCACACAGATCATGTAGACTGGAAGGTAAGAAGAAGCAAACAATCAAATAACAGCAAAAGGAGATCAAGATACAATGTTGCTCAGTGGTGGCAATATTTAATTGGTTCGATTCTGCCAGCGATGTCGTCAATGCTTTCAGCAGAGGGAGCTTGTTATCCTCATCGCAACTGCGTCGCCCCAAACAACAACAAAAATCAAACACAAAAAGATAAGGAAAAGAACAATGAACGGCAGATTAAATATTAGGTATCAGATGGCTCGGTTCAGCGGCATACAAATCAACTCCTGAGAGAAAACCTGTGATAATCGGCATACAAACACAATCTCATGTACATATATCAACATGTCAAAGCATCTTCGGTCAGTGTTTGCAAGAGATAAGGCAACATGCAAATTTATACAGAGAATTAGACATTGCAAAAAAACAGAGCAAAGCACAGAGCTGAATCAAACCAGGTGTAAACAGAGATTCCAGCCAAAGGACGACACTTGCCACTTCAGTGATTATTAGTGGCTGTTGTATCAACATAACAAGCAAAAGACTTGAGCAATATTTAACCTCAGAAAGACGCAAAAAAATATCGTCATTCTGTATCTGACGGTAATTCCAACATAGCTAATCATCATAGGCATCAATTGCATTCTAGCTGTATAAAAAAAAGTCAAGGTACAACATCAGAGCAAAAATACGGACGCATACAAAGAAAACGCTCGGATCAGGTGCTGGATTACGCATCAATACCTCATCACAATCCAAACAAACAAATCTAGTAACTGGAAGTTCAAAGAAGCAAACAATCAATAACAGCAAAGAAATATTGTTCAAAGATGCATAGTTGCTCAGTGGTGGCAATATTTAATTGGTTCGATTCTGCCAGCAATGTCGTCAATGCTTTCAGAAGAGGGAGCTTGTTATCCTCATCGCAACTGTCCACCCCAAAACAAACAAAAAAATAAAACAGAATTATAGATAAAGAAATGAGCAGTATCCTTTCTCAAGAAAAAGAAGCAGAAAAGAGAGAACAGGAGAAAAGAACAATGAATAGCAGATTATAAAATCAGGTATTGGATGGCTCAGTTCAGCGGGATATTCAGCATACAAATTAACTCCCAAGAGAAAACCTGTGATTTGGTCTGTTGAGCTTGAATATTTGCAAATCGTCACTGCCATCACCAAAGGAAAAGAAGCACCAAGTATGTAAAGAAAGCAGAAGACATGACCGAAACAAATTTGGGATTGTATGGGAGGGATAAGGGTGCAACAAAATATTGGATCATCATCTACCGAGTCAGATTAAGAAGTATGTCAATCAGCACAGATCCAACAATGTAGACCCTAAGACTGGGGCGACAAATATAAAATCATCATCCTCAAACTGGTTTGGAAAATCTTTGCAACCATCAATGTATCTATTGTACACAACAAAACATTATTTTTGCAATCAAACTGAATATACAAAATCAGTGAACAGATCGCCAACAACAACAGAAGTAAACCTCAAAAGCAATGGTGTAGGAGCTCAGTAAGAACGTAGTGATTGATAATCACACCTGGAAGATCATATTTATTGAATTGTCTCATCACTGCTCACATCCAAGCAAATAAAAAATCCAGCATATTCATTAGTCAAATGGAAAACCATTCTATTAGTTTAGGTTAATCAAAGGTCAAATAATAAAAAAGAATTAACATGTCAAGCTGAGATATAATGTAATAAGAGGACTCAGAATATGGGTGGTGATATAGCAGGATGGTCGGCAAGGCAAATAAATGCCAGTTACGACGAACGAGACCAAATATCAATCTTCACCGTCCTCTAAGGAATCATAGAAACTAAATTGTCTGATTTTCAAATGAAAAGCGTTAGGTTAGATGAACTAAATTATTTGATTCTCGTGTAAAAGGTTTAGGTTGAAAGGTCATCAGATAGGAGCGAAAGACTATTTTTGTTCATGTAATCATGATTTGATCATATGAACTATGCACTTGTAATCATCATTCGACCTGGGCAAACACCAATTCAAGAGACATAAAAACAAAAAGACAAAGAAAACAGAAACGGGGTACCAGGAATCATGATGCCTCAGAAGGAAGGCAGTAGGTTATGTAATCATTGATGATTTCATTGAGAAAGATTCACACTAATCATCATCAGCACCATGAAACCATAAAACACATCAACTATAATTGCAGATATGAGCAAGATCATTGGCCTCATAGAGAAGATTATATCGTTCCACATGAAGAAAATTCAGACATATGCTTGTCTATTAATTTAGTTTAATCCTTGGCCACCAACAAACAAAAACACTTACAGAAGCAAGCCAATCATCAGCTGAAGAATCTCAACAGGGGAAAGCAGTTTGGATAGGTATAAAAGAATGATCGGAGGCAAGAAGATGCCAGCTACGACAAAGACAAAATATCAACCTTAACCATCCTCGAAACAAAATGGAATCAGAAAAAACAGATTGACTGAGATCAAATGGTTTACTGGTGCTCAGATTCAGTCATTCATGAGGATCTCCCATCAGTACGAGGAATGTTTTACAACCGCTGCATAATTGGAACAAACAGCACCAAGAATAAATCCTTAACAAATCACACAATATTTAAAACGTTGAATTATTTACACGAGTTTGGCGTCTTGGAGCAGGACAAGACAACTAATGTCAATCAAATATTAGCTCTGAAGGTGACAAATCTAAAAGTTCAACAAATTCAGATAAACACTTAGTCTCAAATCCAAATGCAAAACAAACCTCAAGACAAATAAACACGGATCAAAATGTAAAACAAACCTCAGGACAAAAAACACAAAAAAAAACAAGGATCCAATGAATCCAGAAGAAGCATGATTGGTGCTCAGATTCTATCGGTGTATAGGAGTCATTCACGTGGATCTCCCATCAGTACGAGGAATGTTTTATAACCATTGCACCACCAAATGTTCCAACTCAAAACTAGAAGAACCACAAGGACTTGAATTATAATAGATAAACAACAACAACAACAACAAAGCCGTTAGTCCCAAACAAGTTGGGGTAGGCTAGAGGTGAAACCCATAAGATCTGGCGACCAATGAATTATAATAGATAAAAAAGAAAAAAATTGGAGCACAGAAAGTAAACTGCAATGTCAGATTAAGCATACGCCAAGATCCATCTAGACATTAGAAATAAATGAAAAAAAGGAAGAAGTCAAAATAAGTGAACATTATTAAGGATGCATCAGATCTCCAAGGTGAAAAGGGTGTGACATCATAGAAATGCCTCAGACGCAAATTACCCATAAACTTGTGTCTCCTCAGTTGCATCAACAATGCTCATTCCAAAAAAAGAAGCAACAACTTGAAAAAACAGAACATTTCAAATGAACATCGAAAGAAGACAGCAAGAAACAATCAAACTCATTTTTGACACCAATATACAAGGCAGAGTTACAGCATTTCAAAACCAAAAGAAAGCTAAAAACAAAATGCACTATTTTTTCTTATCAAACCAGGGATGATGATCATTCTCGGTTCAGTATATAGGCCATCATGTTGGCCAATCAAACCAATAGGGAAATTAATCATTCATCATCTCACCTCCACTGATTAAATTAGAAAATATTAAATTAAATTAGTCTGCATGGAACATAGCAAGGATACAAGCAAGAGGATGATCAGACTCGGTCATTATTTTAGGCCACCATATCAGCTAATCAAACCAATAGGGAAATTAATCTCATGCATCATATCATGTCTGGCCTACTAAACACAAAATTAAATATATTTTTGAAAGGAAAGTACCAGCAAGGAAAATGCAACATAGAGGGCAGATGCATCAGATCTCCAAGGTGAAAAAGAGTGTGACATCACAGAAATGCCTCAGATGCAAATTACCCATAAGCTCATGTATCCTCATCTGCATCAACTATGCCCATTCTACTTAGAAAACAAAGTTTTATATCTGAATTGATCTAACATTGCTTGTTTGTGTTTTAAACTACAATAAAATCATTTTTTGTATCATTCTGCAACAAACACCAGCATATCTTTGAAGCTGGAAAAGCTTCAAACAAATTCATTTCTCTTCATATCAAATAAGACAGGATGATCAGATTCGGCTCAGTATTTTAGGCCATCATGTCAGCCAGTCAAACCAATAGGGAAATTAATCTCATTCATCATCTCATCTCTCGCCAATTAAAACCCGAAACAAAAGACTTTTGAAAGAAAAGAAAAAAGAACAAAAAAGAAGTGAGTGAGGGGATGCATCAGATCTCCAAGGTGAAAAAGAGTATGACATCACTGAAATGCCTCAGATGCAAATTACCCATAAGCTCATGTATCCTCATCTGCATCGACTATGCCCATTCTACTTAGAAAACAAAGTTTTATATCTGAATTGATCTAACATTGCTTGTTTGTGTTTTAAACTACAATAAAATCATTTTTTGTATCATTCTGCAACAAACACCAGCATATCTTTGAAGCTGGAAAAGCTTCAAACAAATTCATTTCTCTTCGTATCAAATAAGACAGGATGATCAGATTCGGTTCAGTATTTTAGGCCATCATGTCAGCCAGTCAAACCAATAGGGAAATTAATCTCATTCATCATCTCATCTCTCGCCAATTAAAACCCGAAACAAAAGACTTTTGAAAGAAAAGTACAAAGAACAAAAAAGAAGTGAGTGAGGGGATGCATCAGATCTCCAAGGTGAAAAAGAGTATGACATCACTGAAATGCCTCAGACGCAAATTACCCATAAACTCGTGTATCCTCATCTGCATCAACAACGCTCATTTTCGACAGCAAAAATAAACTGACCAGCAAATTATAAAGAGAGAGACTCAACAAACCGGCAAAGTTTTCTTTCTTAATAAAACAATCATGGGGTATGATCAGATAGAGCTAATACATGATTCATTGGACATCATATCATCCATCAACAATGTAATTATATCCTCATCTCACCCAAACGAGTCAAAGATTAAAAAAAACGAATAAGGGAAGAGGAGGATATTATCAAGCATGCATCAGATCTCCAAGGTGAAAAGGGTGTGACATCACAGAGATGCCTCAGACGCAAATTACCCATAAAACTTGTGCCTCATCATCTGCATCAACAATGATCCTCCAATAAACAGCAGCAAAAACGAGAATGAAACATGAATTCCTAGGGAAACAACAGCGAGCAGAACAGAAGGATAAACAAAAAATATATTTTAACATAAACACTACAAAAAATATATCAACACAACCCACATAATAGTTACCATATACACAGGTTCGTATCACATCTCAGAAGCATGCTGTATTTCTGGAGATACTAACCAAACACCGGCGCCTAATCAGAATTCAGAACAAAGGGCTAACAAACACGCTAGCAACTTAAACATGCCACTGCTGTGCTGAGCTGTTCTTTCAAATCCCTGGTATAAATCTACTGCGCAATATACACCGCCATCGCCTACTGGACCGCAGAAGCGAGCCCGTAGAGAACGGCGACGGCGGGGCGGATCGCTGTGGCATCGTCTCATACGCGGTGGCGATGAGATCCGCCGGTAATCAGTTTCTGCGATGCGCGAGGATAAAATCAAGAATCCATCCACTGGCATACACTACCATACGACTGGCACAGCCGAAAGACAATAGAACTAGGCAGGGCGGGGCGGCTGCTAACGCCTGGAGGTCGTGGGGCGAGAAGGCGGCGGGGAACGGGGTCGTTACTGAGCTCGTCGTGGAGGCCACGGCGGTTGCGGCCGGAGGAGAAGTGGCGGCGCGGCGAGGGGAGGCGGAGGAGTCGGTTGCTGGATTGCTGCGTATTATAGGGTTTGGATTGGACTCTACAGACCCGGTGTGGGCTTCGGTGACCTTGGGCATGGGATTGTCCAGTGGCCTTTTGGGCCCAATTTGTTTGAACATTGGTTATTGTTAGGAACTATAAGCACTGGCCCAGAAAAAAATGCCTGAAAAAAAGCATTGGCCTTTTTTCTCAAAAAAAAAAAACTTGATAACCTCAAAACCAAAAGATATGATGCTTGAATATCTCACATGGTATGTTTGTATATCTCAGATTTCTTGTTGCAACATATTTTTTATGTGGGAATATTTGGGAAACTTGGATGAGATATTTACAATATGTTTTTCCGATGCTAGAATCTTCGTTAGAGTTGTGTACAAAAATTATTTCTCGTTGTACCTCATGATTCCCGTAGTATCCTCACCACCCTCACGGTGGACACTAGTAGAAAAAGAGTCAAATGTTCAGCACATTAGTACCGGTTTGCAAATGAAACGGCACTAATGGTCACCGTTAGTGCCGGTTCAAACGGCTAGGCGGTCGTCGATCATTAGTACCGGTTCGTGGAGAACTTTTAGTACCGGTTCATGCCACGAACCAGTACTAATGAGGTTGTGGCTGGCTGTTGTCAGGCTGGGGCCCCACCCAGCACATTTAGTACTAATTCGTGCCCCAAACCGGTGCTAAAGTTATTTAGTTACAGCTGTTTTTTAGTCCCACCTCGCTCGACTAAAAAGGTTTTTACCACCTTAAATATGTTACTTCTCAAACTATCACAACCACTTGGTCTTTAGTGAACTCTATGTGTAGGATTTGTGGCTGCAATAGGAGTATTCGCCGGTTCTTAAACCGGGGTAGATTCCTATTGACAATTTAGATTCTACACAAAAAGATCATTGATGATCAATGTATTTTTTATATATATTTTTACATGTTTACACGGACGAAAACTTACACCGGCATCAAACTTTCAACCCTTTCTGACATCATGGCAAAAACTGGATGCACCTCGTGTATAAACTGGATAATCTCTTTCGAAGTATCAGGGTTTCGGATGAAAACTCATCTGTTACATCGGCACTTCATTTTTTTAAAACTTATTACAACTCCAGACTTTTTTTGCGTTCAGTATGCACCATTCAAAGCCACGTCATAAACTTTCAACCCTTCCTGACATCATTAACTATTTTTCATGCATTTAAAGTTTTTTTGAGCTAAATGACCCTGAAATTAAAAAGCACTACAAATGAACTCTGAAAAGGTTGGAACTTGGCATGGTATCATCATTTCACCCACATAGCATATGCGAAAAAGTAGAGAGGGTTACTGCAAAAACTGGATGCACCTCGTGTACAAGCTAGATAATCTCTTTCGAAGTATCAGGGTTTCATACGAAAACTCATCTGTTACACCGGCACTTCATATTTTTAAACTTATTACAACTCCACACTTTTTTTGCGTTCAGTATGCACCATTGAAAGCCACGTCATAAATTTCAACCCTTCCTGGCATCATTAGCTATTTTTCATGCATTTAAAGGTTTGTTTTGAGTTAAATGACCCTAAAATTGAAAAGCACTACAAATGAACTCTAAAAAGGTTGGAACTTGGCATGGTATCATCATTTCAGCCACATAGCATGTGCGAGAAAGTAGAGAGGGTTACGGCAAAAATTAGATGCACCTCGTGTACAAACTGGACAATCTCTTTCGAAGTATCAGGGTTTCGGACGAAAACTCATCTATTACACGGACACTTCATTTTTTTAACTTATTACAACTCCAAAAAAAATTGCGTTCAGTATGCACCATTCAAAGCCACGTCATAAACTTTCAACCCTTCCGGGCATCATTAGCTATTTTTCATGCATTTAAAGATTTGTTTTGAGCTAAATGACCCTGAAATTGAAAAAGCACTACAAATGAACTCTAAAAAGGTTGGAACTTGGCATGGTATCATCATTTCACCCACATAGCATATGCGAAAAAGTAGAGAGGGTTATGGCAAAAACTGGATGCACCTCGTGTAAAAACTGGACAATCTCTTCCAAAGTATTAGGGTTTCGGACGAAAACGCATCTGTTACACCGACACTTCATTTTTTTAAACTTATTACAACTCCAGACTATTTTTGCCTTCAGTATGCACCATTAAAAGCCACGTCATAAACTTTCAACCCTTCCTGGCATAATTAGATATTTTTCATGCATTTAAAGATTTGTTTTGAGCTAAATGACCCTGAAATTGAAAAGCACTACAAATGAACTCTAAAAAGGTTGGAACTTGGCATGGTATCATCATTTCACCCACATAGCATGTGCGAAAAAGTAGAGAGGGTTACGGCAAAAACTGGATGCACCTCGTGTACAAACTGGACAGTCTCTTTCGAAGTATCAGGGTTTCGGACGAAAACTCATCTATTACACCGGCACTTCATTTTTTTTAAGCTTATTACAACTCCAGACTTTTTTTTGCGTTCAGTATGCACCACTTAAAGCCACGTCATAAACTTTCAAGCCTTCCTGACATCATTAGCTATTTTTCATGCATTTAAAGGTTTGTTTTGAGTTAAATGACCCTGAAATTGAAAAGCACTACAAATGAATTCTGAAATGGTTGGAACTTGGCATGGTATCATCATTTCACCCCCATAGCATGTGCGAAAAAGTAGAGAGGGTTACGGCAAAAACTGGATGCACCTCGTGTACAAACTGGACAATCTCTTTAAAGTATCAGGGTTTGGACGAAAACTCATCTGTTACACTGGCACTTCATTTTTTTAAAACTTATTACAACTCCAGATTTTTTTTGCGTTCAGTATGCACCATTCAAAGCCATGTCATAAACTTTCAATCCTTCCTGGCATCATTAGCTATTTTTCATGCATTTAAAAATTTGTTTTGAGCTAAATGACCTTGAAATTGAAAAGCACTACAAATGAACTCTGAAAAGGTTGGAACTTGGCATGGTATTATCATTTCACCCATATAGCATGTGCGAAAAAGTAGAATGGATTACGGCAAAAACTGGATGCACCTCGTGTACAAACTGGACAATCTCTTTCGAAGTATCAGGGTTTTCGGATGAATAAATAAATAAATAACCCTGAAATTGAAAAGCAAATAAATAAATAAAACAACTCAGAAATAAATAAAAGAAAATAAATGAAGCAGAAGAGAAAAAAACAACATCAACGAAAACTCTGCGCGCTGCCTAGTGGACCTGCGTGGCCTTGGGCGTGAAAGCATAGACATTTCATAGTTAGTCTCCTGCGAGACTTATTTGATCCTCTGTCCAGTTTTTATTTTCGAACACCGGACAGTGTATTAGGGGCTATTGTATATACTGTGACATTCTTTTTATATTTAATTGCGTTGCTTACCTCAAAGCCTGTTGAAGGCTTGTGCAGGCTTCGGTCAACCCGCTTTTCGCGGTGAATCTTCCCAATCACCATGCCCATAAGGGCGCGGTGCTCTTCAACAATGGAAGCGCCTTGCAGCGCTTCCAAGAAAGTGTCCGGCGCCTCTGGATGGACAGAGGTCGCCGGCGGAATAGGCGCACCCCCTTCCCTTGAAAGAGGTTGCTTGCCTGATTCCGGAGTCGTATGGGTCTCCGGAATTGTATTCGGCTGGGGGCCGAATTCAGTATGGCCCCCGTCGTCAGTGTCCATGGGGGTTTGCTCCCCCATGTGTCCGACTGCCGAGGTTTTACCCTCCGGCGCCGCCCTGGCGGCCTCATGAGTCTCTCCCCGGCCTGGGTTCCTTTGGGACAACACCTCGGTGTTATCCATGGCCTTGGGGGAGGAGGCCGCCGGGAGAGTCTCGTTGTCCATCGCCGCCGGGTCTAGCGAGTCCTCCGATGAGGATCGCTCGAGGTTGGACCAAGCCGGACTGTGAAGGAAATATGCCCTAGAGGCAATAATAAAGTTATTATTTATTTCCTTATTTCATGATAAATGTTTATTATTCATGCTAGAATTGTATTAACCGGAAACATGATACATGTGTGAATACATAAACAAAACTAAATGTCACTAGTATGCCTCTACTTGACTAGCTCATTAATCAAAGATGGTTATGTTTCCTAACCATAGACATGAGTTGTCATTTGATTAACGGGATCACGTCATTAGGAGAATGATGTGATTGACACGACCCATTCCGTTAGCTTAGCACTTGATCATTTAGTATGTTGATATTGCTTTCTTCATGACTTATACATGTTCCTACAACTATGAGATTACGCAACTCCCGTTTACCGGAGGAACACTTTGTGTGCTACCAAACGTCACAACGTAACTGGGTGATTATAAAGGAGCTCTACAGGTGTCTCCAAAGGTACATGTTGAGTTGGCGTATTTCGAGATTAGGTTTTGTCACTCTGATTGTCAGAGAGGTATCTTTGGGCCCTCTCGGTAATGCACATCACCATAAGCCTTGCAAGCAATGTAGCTAATGAGTTAGTTACGGAATGATGCATTACAGAACGAGTAAAGAGACTTGCTGGTAACGAGATTGAACTAGGTATTGGATACCGACGATCAAATCTCAGGCAAGTAACATACCAATGACAAAGGGAACAACGTATGTTGTTATGCGGTTTGACCGATAAAGATCTTCGTAGACTATGTAGGAGCCAATATGAGCATCCAGGTTCCGCTATTGGTTATTGACCGGAAACGTGTCTCGATCATGTCTACATAGTTCTCGAACCCGTAGGGTCCGCATGCTTAAGGTTTCGATGACAGTTATATTATGATTTTATGAGTTTTGATGTACCGAAGATTGTTCGGAGTCCCGGATGTGATCACGGACATGACGAGGGGTCTCGAAATAGGGATGGCACCCGCAGGGTTTGGGTATGGGTGGAGCTACCCCATACCCTTACCCGTCCGCTCCTAGCTTACCCATCACGCTTACCCATACCCGTCAATGGGTACAATTTTTCCCATGCCCGTTACCCGACAGGGTAGATGGGCACCCGCGGGTAAAATTACCCACATTTGCAAAGCATCGGTTTGACCAACTAGTAGTCATAATCGACAACATATAATTATAATCTATAAACAAACAACATATTATGCAACAAGACACACTTTTAAACAACAACACATCATAAACAACACCATACTTAATAAACAACATCACTTTCTCTTGAATAACAATACATTGAAACATCTTCACATAAGTCATACATTTTGAGTTCACAAATTTATGACAAAGTTTAGAGATAATTTCGAGTTCATACAGATTTTATATGGGTACATGGGTATGTGGGTATGGGTTATACGATCCCATACCCGTACCCGCTCTACCTCGATGGGTTTAACTTTTCCCTATTTATATACCCATGGGTAATTTTTTGTCTCATACCCTTACCCTAATAGGGTTTTTACCCGCAGGGTACGTGGGTAATGGGTACCCATTGCCATCCCTATCTCGAAATGGTCGAGACATGAAGATTGATATATTGGAAGCCTATATTTGGATATCGGAAGTGTTCCGGGTGAAATCGGGATTTTACGGGAGTACCGGGGGGTTACCGGAACCCCCCGGGGGCTTAATGGGCCATAGTGGGCCTTAGTGGAGAAGAAGAGAGGCGGCCAGGGCTGGGACGCATGCCCCTCCCCCCTAGTCCGAATAGGACAAGGAGAGGGGGGCGGCACCCCCCCTTCCTTCCTCTCTCTCCCTCCTCTTTCCCCCCTTCTCCAAGTCCAACAAGGAAGGAGGGAGTCCTACTCCCGACTCCCCATGGCGCGCCTCCTCCCTGGCCGGCCGCCCCCTCCCCCCTTGCTCCTTTATATACGAGGGCAGGTGGCACCTCTAGACACAACAATTGATCTCTTGATCTCTTAGCCGTGTGCGGTGCCCCCCTCCACCATAGTCCTCCTCGATAATATTGTAGCGGTGCTTAGGCGAAGCCCTATGACGGTAGAACATCAAGATCGTCACCACACCGTCGTGCTGATGGAACTCTCCCTCGACACTCGGCTGGATCGGAGTTCGAGGGATGTCATCGAGCTGAACGTGTGCTAGAACTCGGCGGTGTCGTAGTTTCGGTGCTTGATCGGTTGGGCCGTGAAGACGTACGACTACATCAACCACGTTGTTCTAACGCTTTCACTTTCGGTCTACGAGGGTACGTAGACAACACTCTCCCTTCTCGTTGCTATGCATCACCATGATCTTGCGTGTGCGTAGGAAAATTTTGAAATTACTACATTCCCCAACAGTGGCATCCGAGCCTGGTTTTATGCGTAGATGTTATATGCACGAGTAGAACACAAGTGAGTTGTGGGCGATACAAGTCATACTGCTTACCAACATGTCATACTTTGGTTCGGCGGTATTGTTGGATGAAGCGGCCCGGACCGACATTACGCGTACGCTTACGCGAGGCTGGTTCTACCGACGTGCTTTGCACACAGGTGGCTGGCGGGTGTCAGTTTCTCCAAGTTTAGTTGAACCGAGTGTGGCTACACCCGGTCCTTGCGAAGGTGAAAACAACACTAACTTGACGAACTATCGTTGTGGTTTTGATGCGTAGGTAAGAAAGGTTCTTGCTCAGCCCATAACAGCCACGTAAAATTTGCAACAACAAAATAGAGGACGTCTAACTTGTTTTTGCAGGGCATGTTGTGATGTGATATGGTCAAGATGTGATGCTATATTTTATTGTATGAGATGATCATGTTTTGTAGCCGAGTTATGGCAACTGGCAGGAGCCATATGGTTGTCGCTTTATTGTATGAAATGCAAGCGCCCTGTAATTGCTTTATTTTATCACTAAGCGGTAGCGATAGTCGTAGAAGCAATAGATGGTGAAACGACAACGATGCTACGATGGAGATCAAGGTGTCGCACCGGTGACGATGGTGATCACGACGGTGCTTCGGAGATGGAGATCACAAACACAAGATGATGATGGCCATATCATATCACTTATATTGATTGCATGTGATGTTTATCCTTTATGCATCTTATCTTGCTTTGATTGACGGTAGCATTTTAAGATGATCTCTCACTAATTATCAAGAAGTGATCTCCCTGAGTATGCACCATTGCGAAAGTTCTTCGTGCTGAGACACCACGTGATGATCGGGTGTGATAGGCTCTACGTTCAAATACAACGGGTGCAAAACAGTTGCACACGCGGAATACTCAGGTTAAACTTGACGAGCCTAGCATATACAAATATGGCCTCGGAACACGGAGACCGAAAGGTCGAACATGAATCATATAGTAGATATGATCAACATAGTGATGTTCACCATTGAAAACTACTCCATCTCACGTGATGATCGGCCATGCTTTAGTTGATTTGGATCACGTGATCACTTAGATGACTAGAGAGATGTCTGTCTAAGTGGGAGTTCTTTAGTAATATGATTAATTGAACTTAAAATTATCATGAAACTTAGTACCTGATAGTATTTTGCTTGTCTATGTTTGTTGTAGATAGATGGCTCGTGCTGTTGTTCCATTGAATTTTAATGCGTTCCTTGAGAAAGCTAAGTTGAAAGATGATGGTAGCAATTACACGGACTAGGTCCGTAACTTGAGGATTATCCTCATTGCTGCACAAAAGAATTACGTCCTGGAAGCACCGCTGGGTGCCAGGCCTGCTGCAGATGCAACTGACGACGTTAAGAACATCTGGCAGAGCAAAGCTGATGACTACTCGATAGTTTAGTTTGCCATGCTTTATGGCTTAGAACCGGGACTTCAACGATGTTTTGAACGTCATGGAGCATATGAGATGTTCCAGGAGTTGAAGTTAATATTTCAAGCAAATGCCCGGATTGAGAGATATGAAGTCTCCAATAAGTTCTATAGCTGCAAGATGGAGGAGAATAGTTCTGTGAACACATACTCAAAATGTCTGGGTATAATAATCACTTGATTCAACTGGGAGTTAATCTTCCTGATGATAGTGTCATTGACAGAATTCTTCAATCACTGCCACCAAGCTACAAGAGCTCCGTGATGAACTATAATATGCAAGGGATGGATAATACTATTCCCGAGCTCTTCGCAATGCTAAAGGCTGCGGAGGTAGAAATCAAAAAGGAGCATCAAGTGTTGATGGTCAATAAGACCACCAGTTTCAAGAAGAAGGGCAAAGGGAAAAAGAAGGGGAACTTCAAGAAGAACAGCAAACAAGTTGCTGCTCAAGAGAAGAAACCCAAGTCTGGACCTAAGCCTGAGACTGAGTGCTTCTACTGCAAGCAGACTGGTCACTGGAAGCGGAACTGCCCCAAGTATTTGGCGGATAAGAAGGATGGCAAGGTGAACAAAGGTATATGTGATATACATGTTATTGATGTGTACCTTACTAATGCTCACAGTAGCACCTGGGTATTTTATACTGGTTCTGTTGCTAATATTTGCAACTCGAAACAGGGACTACGGATTAAGCGAAGATTGGCTAAGGACGAGGTGACGATGCACGTGAGAAATGGTTCCAAAGTCGATGTGATCGCGGTCGGCACGCTACCTCTACATCTACCTTCGGGATTAGTTTTAGACCTGAATAATTATTATTTGGTGCCAGCATTGAGCATGAACATTATATCTGGATCTTGTTTGATGCGAGACGATTATTCATTTAAATCAGAGAATAATGGTTGTTCTACTTATATGAGTAATATCTTTTATGGTCATGCACCCTTGAAGAGTGGTCTATTTTTATTAAATCTCGATAGTAGTGACACACATATTCATAATGTTGAAGCCAAAAGATGCAGAGTTGATAATGATAGTGCAACTTATTTGTGGCACTATCGTTTGGGTCATATTGGTGTAAAGCGCATGAAGAACTCCATACTGATGGACTTCTAGAATCACTTGATTATGAATAATTTGGTACTTGCAAACCGTGCCTCATGGGCAAGATGACTAAAACGCCGTTCTCCGGAACTATGGAGCGAGCAACTGATTTATTGGAAATCATACATATCGATGTGTGTGGTCCAATGAATGTTGAGGCTCGCGGCGGGTATCGGTATTTTCTCACCTTCACAGATGATTTGAGCAGATATGGGTATATCTACTTAATGAAACACAAGTCTGAAACATTTGAGAAGTTCAAAGAATTTCAGAGTGAAGTGGAAAATCATCGTAACAAGAAAATAAAGTTTCTACGATCTGATCGTGGAGAAGAATATTTGAGTTACGAGTTTGGTTTACATTTGAAATAATGCGGAATAGTTTCGCAACTCACGCCACCCGGAACACCACAGCATAATGGTGTGTCCGAACGTTGTAATCGTACTTTACTAGATATGGTGCGATCTATGATGTCTTTTACTGATTTACCGTTATCGTTTTGGGGTTATGCTTTAGAGATGGCCGCATTCACGTTAAATAGGGCACCATCAAAATCCGTTGAGACGACCGATGACCCACAAGTGTAGGGGATCTATCTAGTCCTTTCGATAAGTAAGAGTGTCAAACCCAACGAGGAGCAGAAGGAAATGATAAGCGATTTTTAGTAAGGTTTTCTCTGCAAGCACTGAAATTATAGGTGATAGATAGTTTTGTGATAAGATAAATAGTACCAAGTAATAAGTAAACAAAGTAAATAAAGTGCAGCAAGGTGGCCCAATCCTTTATGTAGCAAAGGATAAGACTGGATAATTTCTAATAATGAGAAAGGAGCTCCCGAGGAGACATGGGAATTATCGTCAAGCTAGTTTTCATCACGTTCATATGATTCGCGTTCGGTACTTTGATAATTTGATATGTGGGTGGACCGGTGCTTGGGTACTGCCCTTACTTGGACAAGCATCCCACTTATGATTAACCCCTATTGCAAGCATCCGCAACTACAACAAAAGTATTAAGGTAAACCTAACCATAGCATGAAACATATGGATCCAAATCAACCCCTAACGAAGCAACGCATAAACTAGGGTTTAAACTTCTGTCACTTTAGCAACCCATCATCTACTTATTACTTCCCTATGCCTTCCTCTAGGCCCAAATAATGGTGAAGTGTCATGTAGTCGACGTTCACATGACACCACTAGAGGAGAAGACAACATACGTCTCATCAAAATATCAAACGAATACCAAATTCACATGACTACTAATAGAAAGACTTCACCCATGTCCTCATGAACAAACGTAACTACTCAAAAAGCATATTCATGTTCATAATCAGAGGTGTAATAATATGCATTAAGGATCTGAACATATGATCTTCCACCAAGTAAACCAATAAGTATCAACTACAAGGAGTAATCAACACTACTAGCAACCCACAGGTACCAATTTGTGGTTTTGATACAAGATTGGATACAAGAGATGAACTAGGGTTTGGATAGGAGATGGTGCTGGTGAAGATGTTGATGGAGATTGACCCCCTCCCGACGAGAGGATCGTTGGTGATGACGTTGGTGATGATTTCCCCCTTCCGGAGGGAAGTGTCCCCGGCAAAACAGCTCCGCCAGAGCCCTAGATTGGTTCCGCCAAGGTTCCACCTCGTGGCAACGGAGTTTCATCCCGTAAGCTTGCCCATGATTTTTTCCAGGGTAAAAGCCTTCATATAGCGGAAGATGGACACCGGAGGGCCACCGGGGGGCCCAGGAGACAGGGGGCGCGCCCAGTAGGGGGGCGTCCCCCACCCTCCTGGCCAGGGTGTGGGCCCCTGATGTATTTCTTCCGCTCAATAATTCTTAATAAATCCAAAAATATGTTTCGTGGAGTTTCAGGACTTTTGGAGCAGTGCAGAATAGGTTTCCAATGTTTGCTCCTTTTCCAGCCAGAATTCCAGCTGCCGGCATTCCCTCTCTTCATGATAAACCTTGTAAAATAAAAGAGAATAGCCATAAGTATTGAGATATAATGTGCAATAACAGCCCATAATGCAATAAATATTGATATAAAAGCATGATGCAAAAATGGATGTATCAACGACGCCTTATGAACTGTGGTTTGGCAAGAAACCAAAGTTGTCGTTTCTTAAAGTTTGGGGTTGCGATGCTTATGTGAAGAAACTTCAACCAGATAAGCTCGAACCCAAATCAGAGAAATGTGTCTTCATAGGATACCCAAAAGAGACTATCGGGTACACCTTCTATCACAGATCCGAAGGCAAGGCTTTTGTTGCTAAATTCGGATCCTTTCTAGAGAAGGAGTTTCTCTCGAAAGAAGTGAGTGGGAGGAAAGTAGAACTTGATGAGGTAACTGTACCCGCTCCCTTATTGGAAAGTAGTTCATCACAGAAACTGGTTCCTGTGACAACTACACCAATCTGTGTGGAAGCTAATGATATTGATCATGAAACTTCAGATCAAGTTACTACTGAACCTCGTAGGTCAACCAGAATAAGATCCACACCAGAGTGGTACGGTAATCCTATTCTAGAAGTCATGTTACTTGACCATGACGAACCTACGAACTATGAGGAAGCGATGATGAGCCCAGATTCCGCAAAATGGCTTGAGGCCATGAAATCTGAGATGGGATCCATGTATGAGAACAAAGTATGGACTTTGGTTGACTTTCCCGATGATCGGCAAGCCATTGAGAATAAATGGATCTTCAAGAAGAAGACTGACGCTGATGGTAATGTAATTGTCTACAAAGCTCGACTTGTTGCAAAAGGTTTTCGACAAGTTCAAGGGGTTGACTACGATGAGACTTTCTCACCCGTAGCAATGCTTAAGTCTGTCCGAATCATGTTAGCAATTGCCGCATTTTATGATTATGAAATATGGCAAATGGATGTCAAAACTGCGTTCCTGAATGGATTTCTGGAAGAAGAGTTGTATATGATGCAACCAGAAGGTTTTGTTGATCCAAAAGGTGCTAACAAAGTGTGCAAGCTCCAAGGATCCATTTATGGACTGGTGCAAGCCTCTCGGAGTTTGAATAAACGCTTTGATAGTGTGATCAAAGCATATGGTTTTATACATACTTTTGGAGAAGCCTGTATTTACAAGAAAGTGAGTGGGAGCTCTGTAGCATTTCTGATATTATATGTAGACGACATATTGTTGATTGGAAATGATATAGAATTTCTGGATAGCATAAAGGGATACTTGAATAAAAGTTTTTCGATGAAAGACCTCGGTGAAGCTGCTTACATATTGGGCATCAAGATCTATAAAGATAGATCAAGACGCTTAATTGGACTTTCACAAAGCACATACCTTGATAAAGTTTTGAAAAAGTTCAAAATGGATCAGGCAAAGAAAGAGTTCTTGCCTGTATTACAAGGTGTGAAGTTGAGTCAGAGTCAATGCCCGACCACAACAGAAGATAGAGAGAAAATGAAAGATGTTCCCTATGCTTCAGCCATAGGCTCTATAATGTATGTGATGTTGTGTACCAGACCTGACGTATGCTTAGCAATAAGTTTGGCAGGGAGGTACCAAAGTAATCCAAGAGTGGATCATTGGACAACAGTCAAGAATATCCTGAAATACTTGAAAAGGACTAAGGATATGTTTCTCGTTTATGGAGGTGACAAAGAGCTAGTCGTAAATGGTTACGTCGATGCAAGCTTTGACACTGATCCAGACGATTCTAAATCACAAACCGGATATGTGTTTATATTAAACGGTGGAGTTGTCAGTTGGTGCAGTTCTAAACAAAGCGTCGTGGCGGGATCTACATGCGAAGCAGAGTAGATAGCTGCTTTGGAAGCAGCAAATGAAGCAGTCTCGATGAAGGAGTTCATTTCTGATCTAGGTGTCATACCTAGTGCATCGGGACCAATGAAGATCTTCTATGACAATACTGGTGCAATTGCTTTGGCAAAGGAATCCAGATTTCACAAGAGGACCAAACACATCAAGAGACACTTCAATTCCATCCGGGACCAAGTCCAGGTGGGAGACATAGAGATTTGCAAGATACATACGGATCTGAATGTTGCAGACCCATTGACTAAGCCTCTTCCATGAGCAGAACATGATCGGGACCAAGGCTCCATGGGTGTTAGAATCATTACTGTGTAATCTAGATTATTGACTCTAGTGCAAGTGGGAGACTGAAGGAAATATGCCCTAGAGGCAATAATAAAGTTATTATTTATTTCCTTATTTCATGATAAATGTTTATTATTCATGCTAGAATTGTATTAACCGGAAACATGATACATGTATGAATACATAGACAAAACTAAATGCCACTAGTATGCCTCTACTTGACTAGTTCATTAATCAAAGATGGTTATGTTTCCTAACCATAGACATGAGTTGTCATTTGATTAACGGGATCACATCATTAGGAGAATGATGTGATTGACATGACCCATTCCGTTAGCTTAGCACTTGATCGTTTAGTATGTTGATATTGCTTTCTTCATGACTTATACATGTTCCTACAACTATGAGATTACGCAACTCCCGTTTACCGGAGGAACACTTTGTGTGCTACCAAATGTCACAACGTAACTGGGTGATTATAAAGGAGCTCTACAGGTGTCTCCAAAGGTACATGTTGAGTTGGCGTATTTCGAGATTAGGTTTTGTCACTCTGATTGTCGGAGAGGTATCTCTGGGCCCTCTCGGCAATGCACATCACTATAAACCTTGCAAGCAATGTAGCTAATGAGTGGAATGATGCATTACAGAACAAGTAAAGAGACTTGCCGGTAACGAGATTGAACTAGGTATTGGATACCGACGATCAAATCTCGGGCAAGTAACATACCAATGACAAAGGGAACAACGTATGTTGTTATGCGGTTTGACCGATAAAGATCTTCGTAGAATATGTAGGAGCCAATATGAGCATCCAGGTTCCGCTATTGGTTATTGACCGGAAACGTGTCTCGGTCATGTCTACATAGTTCTCGAACCCGTAGGGTCCGCACGCTTAAGGTTTCGATGACAGTTATATTATGAGTTTATGAGTTTTGATGTACCGAAGATTATTCGGAGTCCGGGATGTGATCACGGATATGACGAGGAGTCTCAAAATGGTCGAGACATGAAGATTGATATATTGGATGCCTATATTTGGATATCGGAAGTGATCCGGATGAAATCAGGATTTTACCGGAGTACCGGGGGGTTACCGGAACCCCACGGGGGCTTAATGGGCCATAGTGGGCCTTAGTGGAGAAGAAGAGAGGCGGCCAGGGCTGGGACGCATGCCCCTCCCCCCTAGTCCGAATAGGACAAGGAGAGGGGGGCGGCACCCCCCTTTTCCTTCCTCTCTCTCCCTCCTCTTTCCCCCCTTCTCCAAGTCCAACAAGGAAGGAGGGAGTCCTACTCCCGACTCCCCATGGCGCGCCTCCTCCCTGGCCGGCCGCCCCCTCCCCCCTTGCTCCTTTATATACGGGGGCAGGGGGCACCTCTAGACACAACAATTGATCTCTTGATCTCTTAGCCGTGTGCGGTGCCCCCCTCCACCATAGTCCTCCTCGATAACATTGTAGCAGTGCTTAGGCGAAGCCCTGCGACGGTAGAAAATCAAGATCATCACCACGCCGTCGTGCTGACAGAACTCTGCCTCGACACTCGGTTGGATTGGAGTTCGAGGGACGTCATCGAGCTGAACGTGTGCTAGAACTCGGAGGTGCCGTAGTTTTGGTGCTTGATCGATCGGGCCGTGAAGACGTACGACTACATCAACTGCGTTGTTCTAACGCTTCCGCTTTTGGTCTACGATGGTACGTAGACAACACTCTCCCCTCTTGTTGCTATGCATCACCATGATCTTGCGTGTGCGTAGGAAAATTTTGAAATTACTACGTTCCCCAACAGACTGCAGACGCATGATTCTAAACTGTTAATACTATGCAGTAGTGAGGCCGGCTATATGAACGTGTCCGGGTTTTTTAGTACTCACGATTTAGCCAGGGGCTTGACCCTGGGAGTCTACTCCGAGCTCCTGTTGGTGGCTACGATGGAGTCGTCCGGAAGGGAAGTTTTCCCCTTCTTGGACGCTTCGGCCTCCAAACGTGTGGAGGTCGTCCTCTTCTTTCTCCCTCTCGCAGGGGGGATGGCTTTCTTCTTCTTCCTCCTCCTCTTCCTCGTCTTCTTCGATGGCGGAGGAGTGAGCCTCGGTGTCTTCGGACGTCGCGTCCGAAGTGCCATTACGACGGAGACCGCCTCTGGTCTCCTTGGCCTCCTTCTTGGCCTTCTTCTTCGGCGCCTTATAAGGCGCCGGGACCAGCATCTTCGTTAGAAGTGGACATGCTGGATCCTCAGGTAGCGGAGGTGGACAGTAAATCCGCTCCGCCTTCTTTGTCCAGCCCTAAGAGAATCATGAGGGAACTTTAGGCGTTTCCCTCGAATATGCGAGTAAAGGATACACCTTGAAAACATGTAAAGACTTACCGAACTAGCTGGTCGGTCCAATTTGTGGCCACGATCCTTGGTCGAGTCCGGCCATGACTTACTGGGCTTGAATAGCACCTTCCAGATGTCTTTGTGCGTTGTGCCGAAGAACTCCAGTAGGGTCTGGTGCTTGGCCGGATCGAACTCCCATAGATGGCAAGTTCGGCTTTGGCATGGAAGGATCCGGCGAACTAGCATCACCTGGACCACATTGACAAGCTTGATGTTCTTGTCCACCATGCTCTTGATACGCGCCTGGAGCGCAGTCAGTTCATCTGACAAAGACCAGTCCAGGCCCTTCTCGGGCTAGGAGGTGAGCCACATCGGAGCTCCAGATCGAATTTCGGGAGCCGCGACCCAGGTGGTGTCGCGTGGCTAAGTGACGTAGAACCACTGTTGTTGCCATCCTTTGACGGACTCGTTGAATGTACCTGATGGCCATGTGACATTGGGCATCTTGCTCACCATGGCGCCTCTACACTCTACGTGTTCGCCACCCACCACCTTCAGCTTCACATTGAAGGTTTTTAACCACAGTCCGAAGTGTGGAGGGATGCGGAGGAAGGCCTCGTACACGACGATGAATGTCGAGATGTTGAGGAAAGAATTTGGGGACAGATCATGGAAATCTATCCCATAGTAGTACATGAGTACGTGAACAAATGGGTGGAGAGGAAATCCCAGCCCGCGGACAAAGTGAGGGCGGAATACAACCCTCTCATGGGGCTCCGGAGTAGGGACGATCTGTCCCTCGGCCGGAAGACAGTGTGCGATCTCCTTGGCCAGATACTCGGCCTCCCGGAGTTTCTTGATATCCTTCTCCTTAACGGAGGAGGCCATCCACTTGCCCTGCGCTTCGGATCCGGGCATGGCTGGAGTGCTTTTTGGAGGCGGAAAAGATGAGAGCTTGGGCGCTGGAGCTCGAGGATGGGGAAGCAGAGAGAAGGCATGGGTGAAAGAGTTGGATCCTTATCTCTTTATAAAGGCAGTGAATATCAAGCGCCTCCCCACTTTCCCTAAAAACTCGCTTATCCTCGAGGGCCATGCTAACGGTGCGGTGGGACCCATATTGATGAGAATCTCGCAATAAGGGGACACGATCTCTGCTTTGACAAGACGTGCCAATGAAACCGCATCTCGAAATATGGAGCGGTGGGCTAAAAACGGTTCGAATAATAACCAGGCGTCAACGTGATGTCATGTTGCAAAAAGTTGTCAGCAGATTGGACTCATGAAGTATTATACTCTCTACGGTTATGTGTGGTATTTGTTTTGCATGGCCGAAAACTATTTTTATTCGGAAACAATTTTGGAGTATGCGAAGGAGGAACCCGCCTTGCAATGCCGAAGACAATCTGCGTGCTGGACACCTCGTCATCGAAGCCTAGTTCAGGGGATACTGAGGGAGTCCTGGATAAGGGGTCCTCGAACAGCCGGACTATGTTACCTGGGCCGTACTATTGGGCTATGAAGATACAAGACCGAAGACTCTCTCCCGTGTCCGGATGGGACTCTCCTTGGCGTGGAAGGCAAGCTTGGCGACCGTATATGAAGATTCCTTTCTCTGTAACCGACTTTGTGCAACCCTGTCCCCTCCGGTGTCTATATAAACTGGAGGTCTTAGTCCGTAGAGGCAGATTCATAATCATACAGGCTAGACTTCTAGGGTTTAGCCATTATGATCTCGTGGTAGATCAACTCTTGTAATACTCATATCCATCAAGATCAATATAGCAGGAAGTAGGGTATTACCTCGATAGAGAGGGCCCAAACCTGGGTAAACATCGTGTCCCCCGTCTCTTGTTACCATCGACCTTAGACGCACAGTCCGGGACCCCCTACCCGAGATCCGCTAGTTTTGACACCGACAGTATGCTTGAGTATTAAAGTCTTCATGTCAAAACTAGACTATTGCTTTGAATCGTATAAAAGTCCATATGTCCATGCTATAAAGAAAAGAAATGTGATGAACATGCTAGGTAGCATTCCACATCAAAAAATCTGTTTTTATCATTTACCTACTCCAGGACGAGCATGAATTAAGCTTGGGGATGCTGATACGACTCCAACGTATCTATAATTTTTGATTGTTCCATGCTGTTATATTATCGTTCTTAGATGTTTTACAATCATTTTATAGTCATTTTATATCATTTTTGGGTACTAACCTATTGACAATAGTGCCTAGTGCCAGTTGTTGTTTTCTGCATGTTTTTTACATCGCAGGAAATCAATATCAAACGGAGTCCAAATGCAACGAAACTCCTTAAGGATTTTTTTGGGCCAGAAGACATCCAGTGGGCCTAGAAAGCACCTGGGGGTGGATCGAGGGGAGTAGCACCCACCAGGGCGCGCCAGGAGGCCCAGGCGCGCCCTGGTGGGTTGTGCCCACCTCGGGTGCCCCCTGAACCGCCTCTTTGCTCTATAAATACCCCAATATTCCAGAAACCCTATGGGAGTCGACGAAAATCAATTCCAGCCGCCGCAGAGTCCAGAGCCACCAGATCCAATCTAAGCACCGTCATGGAGGGGTTCACCACTTCCATTGGTGCCTCTCCGATGATGCATGAGTAGTTCTTTGTAGACCTACGGGTCCGTAGTTAGTAGCTATCCTCTCTCTCTCTCTCTCTTGATTATCAATACAATGGTCTTTTGGAAATCCATATGATGTAAGTCTTTTTGCGGTGTGTTTGTTGGGATCCAATGAACTTTGAGTTTATGATCAGATCTATGTTTTTATCCATGAAAGTTATTTGAGTCTTCTTTTTTATCTCTTATATGCATGATTGCTTATAGCCTCATATTTCTTCTCCGATATTTGGGTTTTATTTGGACAATTTGACCTATTTATCTTGCAATCGGAAGAGGTGCTTTGTAGTGGGTTCGATCTTACGGTGCTTGATCCCAGTGACAGAAGGGGAACCGGCACGTATGTATCATTGCTACTAAGGATAACAAGATGAGATCTATATCTCCGCAATAGATAAACGGATCTCGTCTACATTGTGTCATCATTCTTATTGCGTTACTCCATTTTTCCATGAACTTAATACACTAGATGCATGCTGGATAGCGGTCGATGTGTGGAGTAATAGTAGTAGATGCAGGCAGGAGTCGGTCTACTAATCTTGGACGTGATGCCTATATAATGATCATTGCCTGGATATCGTCATGATTATTTGAAGTTATATCAATTGCCCAACAGTAATTGTTTTCCCACCGTTTTCTATTTTTCTCGAGAGAAACCACTAGTGAAACCTACGGCCCCTGAGTCTCTTTTCATCATATTTGCCTTTGCGATCTATTTCCCTTTGCATTTATTTTCAGATCTATTAAACCAAAAATACAAAAGACCTTGGTGCAATTTATTTGTTCCACGATCAATTTATCCCATCTACCACTTTTACCTCATGTTATTTGCCTATCTTGAGGCCCCGTACCCGAAAGGGATTGACAACCCCTTTAACACATTGGGTTGCGAGTATTTGTTATTTGTGTGCAGGTGCTGTTTACGTGGTGTGAGGAGGTTCTCCTACTGATTCGATAACCTTGGTCTCATCACTGAGGAAAATACCTACCGTCGTATACTGCATCATCCCTTCCTCTTTGGGGAAATACCGATGTAGTTCTAGCAGACATCACACATGTATCGAGTTTTCGGTTAATACAATTCTAGAATGAATAATAAACATTTATCATGAAATAAGGAAATATAAAATAACAACTTTATTATTGCCTCTAGGGCATATTTCCTTCACGCCAGCCAAGGGAGGAGGAGTTGGACTCCTCCTCCACTCCAATTTGCCTCCCCCTATGGAAAGGGGGCGCCTCCTCCACTTGGGCCCTTATGGCCCAAGTTGCCTTCCACCTCTTGGCCTTAGCTAGTTGATATTTACTTATTTATAAAAGCCTTTTAACAATTACTAGACTACAATTTAACATCACCTGAAACATTTTCCACATATATATTAATTATCAGGAATACCCGGTATTGCATGATAAACTCTCAAACCCTACCAGATATCCCAAAAAGCTTTAGGTTCCTCTCGAAACTATTTTGAATATTAATGAAACAAATCCACAAATAAATCCTTGATACTCTCATCCTACTAACACTCAGCAGATCATGATTACCTTAAACTTGTGACCCCGTAGGTTCGGTAAATCATGGACATGAATGAAAACCCCTTCGTTCAATGACCGATAGTCAAACCGTGGACATCCATATCGATCCATGTGATTACAGAATGACATTCGAGTGAACCTTTGGTTATCATGTGATGTTCCCTTTATTTCGCAGTACTTTACAAAATCCGGGGTGCATCGGTATCCTCGTGAGTCATACACATGCTCACTATACCATTGATCTCGTTACCAGATTTGTTCTTCTTTCTCGTTGAAGTGTTCTGGCATCCCTGTGACGTAGTCACCTGTGTCTGGCCAAACGATGATGGATGTTGTCACACCAGAGGGCCCTACGAATATCTCCCCATCATCGGAGAAGCAAATCCCACTCTTGAGCTATCCAGTCCCTTGTTAAACTTTTCGATGAACCTATAAGTTCTCGTGATGATCACCTAATTACAGATGACATTTGAGCAACCTCAAAGTCCATCATATGGTAGGAAGTGACTACGATACTCTCATGGTCTGTGGAACTAAAACACATGCTAACACTCCGTGTTATCACAATTGATTTCAGACAATATTAATTATCTCAAAGTATAACAAATAAGGTTGGGTCAATTCAATATGACCGTTCTTCCAATGTCATACTCTCAATGTTGTTTTAGGACTATCGTTACACTTAACGATATCCTAAGATCCGGAAAACATGACCACACAACAACACTTGAGCCAGTTTTAGAGGCAAGACCGGGAACCTATACTTTACCGTTTATCATTCCGCACATGCATATGCGTTTTCACTAAATCACATATTCCAGTATCACATCAGTTATACCATGAAATATAAACTCTTAATTATAAAAATGGAAATATAATAATACAATATTATTGCCTCTAGGGCATATTTCCAACAGTTTTCCACTTGCATTAGAGTCAATATTATTGCTTCTAATTTCCAACAGTCTCCTAGTTGGGCTCGGCCATCTTTCCCTTTTCTTTTCTGTAAAAATGAACACCCCCTCCCCCGATGGAACTCGAACAAGCGCCTACCGGTCCTTCGCACTCCATGCTAACCACCCCACCACCTTCACCTCATGTTCTCAAATACATCTTCTCACCTCTTTTCTTCTTTTTTATTTTTTATTTTTTCTCTTTTCTTTTTTGTTTGATTTTTTCCTTTTTCTTTTTTTCTTTTGCTAAGTTGAATGATTTTTTTTGAAATTGATGGACTTTTTCAAATTTGATGATTTTTTTTCAAATTTGATGAACTTTTTCAAAAATTTGATGAACTATTTTCAAATTTGTGAAATATTTTTCAAAATTATTGTAACTTTTTTCAAATTTGATGAGCTTATTTTTAAAATCGATGAACTTTTTCAAATTCAATGAACTTCTAAAAATTTTGGATGAACTTTTTCAAAATATGTGTACATTTTTTAAATCTCAATTTTCATTTCGTTTGTTTGCGAATTTTTTTTGTTTTTTTTCTTCTCTTTTTTCAAAGTCAAG
Source organism: Triticum aestivum (assembly GCF_018294505.1). Taxonomy (NCBI): domain Eukaryota; kingdom Viridiplantae; phylum Streptophyta; class Magnoliopsida; order Poales; family Poaceae; genus Triticum; species Triticum aestivum. Next base: position 37,043,007 of record NC_057807.1, read on the forward strand.
GGTACTGGTCAACCGCGACTGGTCAAACAGCGCTCGAGTGAGCGAGCGACCAGGCGGGGCGAGTCAAGTGGCCGCCACATGGGCCGGCTCACGAGCTCGCGGTTGTGAGCGCCAGCTTACCACCAATTAGGAGCTCCCTTTTCTCAAAAAAAAAAAAACAATTAGGAGCTCCCTGTTGCTACAAAAAAAAGGAGCTCCCCAGAAAACAGACTATTCCTCAGGAAGGGGCGAAGAATAAGAGACGTCTTATCCACATGATAAGCGTGGAATAGTTGAGGAAACACCTATGTCACACTCAGATGGCCGGTTTGATGTGGCCCATTAAGCATGTTACTATTTTTTTTGAAAATATATTATGCTTAATACATTTAAACAAATGTAAGAAACATTTTACAACAACAGAAAAAATATATTCACATATAATAAAAATGGTCATATGTACTATAGAGAAATTTGTCCATACGAAATAAAATGTTATCACATATTTAAAATACGTTCATGTTAATAAAAATATTCATGTATTTGTAAGAACGGTGATCCACCTCAAGTAATACAATCTCCCTTCCACCCACAATAAAAAAGGTTCATAGTCTTTGAAAAGATTGTTCATGGACATAAAAAATTATGTTCGTATACTATTGGGAAAATATCTCTAAAAGTATAGAAGGGAAAAATATATAATCAAGAAAAAACAGAAGGGGAAATGAAACAAAAAGGGAAAAAAGAAAAGAAAAATAGACTGGTTGAAAAGACTGTCAAACTGGCACGGCAGAACCTGGTAAATGGGCACGCACCTTCAATAAAATGAAATTCAAACTTTTTTTATTATCAACTGTACTAAGAGCAACCTTGCTTTTCAACTGCTAATATGCGAGAAATTAGTGGAGATGCGGCAATGCAGCCATTATTAGTATCAGAAACACAAGCTAGGCCATTCTTCCGGTTTTTGCATGATCATAGTAGGTACTTACATTCGATTTGTGCATGATTGAAAAGTATAATTTCCTATATGAAGTTAAACCGAACCTAAACACATCCCAGACCTAATGTACAAATTTGGAAGATTGTCCAGGTACAACACAGATCTGTAGAACAGTGACAACAGTAATCCCGACCTATAAATGTTTGACCCCGTCCAGAAAATGGTTCAATTTCTACTGGGCTTGTTCAGATCGTTCTATGTTACTACGCTGCTCAAAAGTCAAAATTGTCGGAATGGCTGAGGACCAGCATGATTCTGAAGGACGAATCATTTTCCAATGCAGAATTTGCTGAATATGCTGCTCAGGACTTCTTCAGATATGTCCTCTCCGCTGATTGTTGCCAGAGCCAATGCAGCTTCCCTCAAGTCTATAGTCCAAAAATCCAAGGGTAGCTGCTCATTGACCGACGACTCTAGTCTTGTGAAAGCTTCTTGGGTCCTCATGAGCTGTTCCAATTGTCTCTGGACAACACAATGGAATTGGATAGAAGTCAACAATCTTTCATGTAACAACTGAAGCAACAATTCTAAAGAGAACAACTATTGAATACGGAAATATTTACGGATGGCATACGGAAATATTTACCTGGTTTACAGTCCACCGTCGTCCCCCGGACGGTATGGACTCAAGACCTCTAACCTCTATTACAGCCCTCTCCAACTCAGAAATGCCTTTGCCAGTGACTGCACATGTGTGCACATGTTTTCTGAAAATTCCACTGAATTTCTCAAACTCTTCTCCTGAAACAAATGGTGTGCAATCTACCTTGTTGATAACCAGAACCATTGGCACTTCAGAACCTGAGCGTTTCTGATCATCAAAAAGGACAAAGAAAGAATAGTCACTCTCTAATTTATTTACAGATGATGAAGGGACAGAGAGGATTTCAAACAGAAGGTATGCAAACCAACCACCAGGCAATCAGACATCATCAACAAAATTTGTGAGAAAATGAAACTGATGGTACCTTATCAATCATGACACGTTTGATAAGTTTAGTGTCATCTTCAGTCCACCCATCAACTGCACTTATTGTCATAATAACCATATCAGCTCCCAGTGCAGCAGTCTCTGATCGTTCTACACCTGGTTAAGAGCAGAACAGAAGACAAGCATCAAGACTAACAACGCTATTACCATTATTCCATACCCGAAATCAAATATATATTGGGAAATATGTTCCTGCCCCTGGTGGGCTATGCCACCCAACGTCAGTTCGTATTTTGAGATTCACATCTTTATCATCTTGCTTTAATAGTTCGCAATATGTTTATGAGAATAATAATACTCACCAATTTTTTCCACAATGTCATCAGTTTCTCTTATACCAGCCGTGTCTAGAAGGGTAACAGGGATTCCATGAATTGAGACATTTGCTTCAACTACGTCCCTTGTAGTTCCAGCTATTTCGGTAACAATAGCTCTTTCACTCTGCAAGCTAAGCATTTAAGTTCCAGTATCAACTATTATGGCTGCAACACGAAATAAATCAAACTATCCACTTGGACATGGGATTCACATAAATATACAGAATTATAGATTACAATTAGTATTCATATAAGAAGATTATATGGCGATAATGTTCGATGTACAAACTTTCGGCATGACGCACAGCAGAGAAGCAGGATAAAGTTCAGGACACAGTATGTTGAGCAAAATCCCCTTAAATCACATGGCATCAGGCATCTACCGGAGTTTCGGTACGGCTCATTTAAAGTCACAGCAGAAAGGTATCATAAAAGTTCTAGGGGTCTAGGTTTGTGGAGAGAAAGATGGGCCAGTGCTCTTGAGGGGAGGATGAAAAGTGGATGGTATCCCTTAAGTTTTCTTGCTTAATTAATCTCGATGGCTAACAACCAAACATATGTGAAAGGAGAATACACAACACACTTACCTAATATTAATTAATTCCATATCTTAATCCTAACTAATCTATTTTTAAGAGAGTTGCCGTCATGCTGCCTTGTGTACCGGTTAATGACCCCATGCCTTAACTAGCCTTGAACCCGTAACAATAAGATTAGCTCATGTAACTTCGCATATAAAAAGAGAAAACAACATAGATTAACAAGCATGGTAACAACAAAATAGAATACTAAAAAGATATGCTGGACAAATATCCAACAGAAATAATGACAGAGAGATATCCATGAGTATACCTTACTCCATGCATTCAGGAGGCTTGACTTTCCAACATTTGGGCGGCCAATTATTGCTATCTGTGCAAAATTGTAAGAGCATTTTTCATTCTTAAATATGTTTTCTTTAACAATTCAGTATAATGCATAGACTAAAGTACCTGTAGACCAGACAGCAACAGCTTATCATACTTTGCAGTATCCAGAGCATCCTGGACCTCTTGCCTCATGCTGTTAATTTTGCTGAGCAGCATCATAGGGTCCAATGGAGGCATCTCATCTTCAAAATCTAAACGAGCCTCAATTTCAGTGATCAATTCTATGCACCTTGATCTCAAAGATTTCACTAGAGTAGAAAAGCCTCCCTACAGTAGAGGACACATATAATTCAGATTGGAGAACCTACTTATTATTAAAAAAACCACATCTATATTGTGCTTCCCAAAGAAACTGGAGCTGATGAAGTTAAACTTCACAATGCAAAAGGGTTTCAAGCAGTGTCTGAGTCAGGAATTTGTTATCGGTGTGCACAAGGAAAAAAAGCAAGTCTTGCACATAAATGCAAATTTCCCCTCCCCATTTTAGTGATCAGAACAACAATATTCAATTTCCTTTTCCCATTTCACTAATCACTGACATACTACTCTAACTGCAATCTCTATTTTTCGTCTTTTGGGGGGTCGCATCTAACAGGAGCAGCCCCTGGTCACTACCCTCCATAAAGTGTTGTTTCAGCTACTCCTAACCTGGAAACAATTTGTTCCTGGTATTTCGAGGCTTAAACACACACAAAAAAAAAACTCCAACACGTCCGCATGTATATCGTTTCTCAGGGCCTACCTAACAGGCTAACATGATTTAATTTTATCAACAGCATAGTTTTGTGACATGCCTGGATGCCAGCCAAGGCGGAATCTGCTGCAGCTACGGACTTGGCTGAAATAAGCCTCGAGACGTTCTCCGCTTGAGCCAAGTCCAATCTCCCATTTAGGAATGCGCGAAGAGTGAATTCACCTGAAAAGCGAACATGAACACTGAGCTAGGAGTTTGTTCAAGAATCAAGATAAGGCACCTACATCCCAAGATAGCTTCACCATTCATTCTTCAAACAAAAAGTGTCTGCCTATCTGACAAAACTGTTTCCCTATAACTATAAGTCTATAACTACAGCTGTAGCTAACGGAACTGTTTCTATTGAACACCAATCATAGCCGTAACTAACTGAACTACAATATTTCTTTACAAGCGTAAATAATCTAGACCAGTAGGAGGTGAGTGAGCAGAGCAAGCAACTAACCAGGGTCGGCGAGCCTGGCACCGGCCTCCAAGCAGGCCCTCAGCACACGACGCAAGCAAAGGTCGTTCCCATGGCACTGGAGCTCCACCACATCCTCTCGGGTGTAGGACCTCGGAGCCAGCATGGGCACCACCAGCACCTTCAGATTTGGCAAACAAAATGGGAAATCACAGCACTAACCAACCGAAAGCAGAGCAGTAAAGCCGCGGTTACCTCATCGATGACGCTCCCATCTCCGTCCAGCGCGACCCCGTACTCCACGAAGTGGCTTCGGGGCCTCCAGGGCGCCGGCTCCTTCCTGGCCGGCCGGAACACGCGGGCGACGACGGCGACGGCGTCGGCACCGGACAGGCGGACGATGCCGACGGCCGCGGGGCCCCCGCCGAGGGCGGTGACGATGGCGGCGATCGTCCCCGGAGATCCGCCGCCCCCGTAGCTCGGCGGCGCGCGGCGCGAGGGAGAAGGCGGAGGCGAGCGCTCGTCGCCGGGCAGGACGAGGGAGGCGAGGGCTTTGGCGCGCGTGGTCAGGGGTTTGGGGTTAGGGTTTAGCGGGCGGCGGCGGAGGAGAGGTCGGGGAGGCCGCCGTAGGAGAAAGGGGAGGAGGCGAGAGACGGCACGAGCCATTTGGATTGGGATTTTCTTTTTTCTTTCTTGAGAAGAACCATTTGGATTGGGATAGGCAGCGTGCCGCGAAGGTGTATCCTCAGCAAAGTCACGCTGCTACAGTGTAATCATAGTGTAAATTAAAGAAGGAATGTTAAAGACGTTTAGCGGATTATTTAATATTGATATTTACTGTAGATATAAATAATTTATAATTGATTTTATTTCACCATCAAATTGTTTGTATGTAATGATTATGAATGTAAACAATAAATCTGTAATTTGCATATTAATTTAAGTTATTTTTGCCTTAATCATATGGATTGCAAGAAGGAAAGTTAGAGGATTGTAGCTTCTCTAACTTTCCTTCTTAATGTTAGAGGATCTAGTTCCGTGTGCGGCTGGTTCACCGTTGCGGGGTGACAGCTGATTAGAAATGCCATGTGCTATAACCGTTGAGGTAGAAGAAAAGAACAAAAAAAAACCTTTCTTCCAGCTTCCCTGCTGTCGCACGGATCTCGGCGCAAGGTCAACCCATGAGACTCTCTGTAGTCAATTGTTGTAAGTTGGGCGAGCATTGTATTGTTGTAGTTGCGGACTCTTGTGGACAGGTTTTTTCACCTTTTATAGGCATCTTGTGTGTATTCTAGAGAGAGAAAACTCTACACCTCAACTAAGAGGGGGGTTGAGCTTTTATGTTTAAACTTCTATATACATACATACATACATATATATATATATATATATATATATATATATATATATATATATATATAGCTAATTTATTTTATTTTGTCTGAAAATTCAGATTTTCTTTTACTTTCTCACATGGCATTTTTATTATTTATTGTAGCATGGCGGTTATTATTAATAATAACATGGCAGTTATTATTTTAAGAGGATGGCATTTTTGTTATCAAGAGGATGGTAATTTTATTATTCAGGCGATCATTTTTATTTTTAATGGCATGGCGGTTTTTATTACTAAGAGCATGCCTTTTTTTATAAGTAATAGGATGGCATTTTTATTTATTGAGAGGATGGCATTTTTCTTATTAAGAGGATGGGCATTTTATTCTTGAGAGGATGGCAATTTTATTTTTATTGGCATGGCAATTTTATTACTTAAAACATGACATGTGACAAGATATAAGATATTACTTATAAATCACATGGCAATCTTGTTTATTTGGGTTAGTTTGATAAATGCCACTCTAATTCTGGCGATTCTGACAAATGCCACTGCAATTTCCAAACTGTAAAAAATGCCATTTTTAGTGCCATTTTTAAAAGTCTACAGTGATGTTTTTCAAAGTTTGCAAAATTTGCAGTGGCATTTCTCGGAATCACCAAAATTCGAGTGGCGATTTATCCAATTAACCTTTTTTATTTTAACGGCATGGAAGGTCCTGCATGGTGCTTTGCCATGATATGGTGTTCTTGTGGGCCGACACATTAGAACCCTTGTTTAATGTCCAATATGTGTCGCTAGATCGAAGGATATACAACATTCCGGCGCGCCGAGCCACCCGTCACGATCGCACGCGCCCACTGGAGCTCTTGTGCATGAGCCCCTGCACAGGCCGCCGGCGAGATCCAGACCATGCCTCCACCAACTCCCCGAAGGAGGCACCTTCCTCGAGCCACGCCCGTCACAAACAGGAGCCGCACCACGTGCCCCGGCCACCACCACGACTCCTGGCCGCCGCTCCTGGCCAAGATCCGCATCCGCCAAGATCCCAAATCAACGTCCGAAGAAAACAACGGGCCCATTCCGCGTCTCCATCGCGCTCTTCCCATGTGCCGCCTTACCGGAAGCCGCCGAGCCGCCGCGCCGCCCACAAGACTGCACTCCCGCACGAAGGAGGCCCGTCAGGGTGTGCACAACTCGCCCGCCGCTTTGTCGGCCGGGCGCCGCCACCACCGTCGACGGCAGTGCGGCTAGGGGGGCACGGAGTTGCGGGCACTCGGGAGCTCAGGTTTCGCCTCCAGAGCCGCCTGCGTGAGCGGCCCGACAGGTTGATGATTTGTCTTGCTTCCGTTCTGGCAGATACTAGTCTAGAATGTACAGTAATCCTTTACAACCATTTATGGAGAAGATACTGAAACACATGCCCCACCGTATCGTGTTTCAGCTTTCCGCATCAAGTGTGAAATCCCTAGTTAAGATCTTTTGTTTCAGCTTTCCGCGTAAGGGACAAATGGACAAATGAACCATTTATTCTTGAGAGGATGGCAATTTTATTTTTATTGGCATGGCAATTTTATTACTTAAAACATGACATGTGACAAGATATAAGATATTACTTATAAATCACATGGCAATCTTGTTTATTTGGGTTAGTTTGATAAATGCCACTCTAATTCTGGCGATTCTGACAAATGCCACTGCAATTTCCAAACTGTAAAAAATGCCATTTTTAGTGCCATTTTTAAAAGTCTACAGTGGTGTTTTTCAAAGTTTGCAAAATTTGCAGTGGCATTTCTCGGAATCACCAAAATTCGAGTGGCGATTTATCCAATTAACCTTTTTTATTTTAACGGCATGGAAGGTCCTGCATGGTGCTTTGCCATGATATGGTGTTCTTGTGGGCCGACACATTAGAACCCTTGTTTAATGTCCAATATGTGTCGCTAGACCGAAGGATATACAACATTCCGGCGCGCCGAGCCACCCGTCGCGATCGCACGCGCCTACTGGAGCTCTTGTGCATGAGCCCCTGCACAGGCCGCCGGCGAGATCCAGACCATGCCTCCACCAACTCCCCGAAGGAGGCACCTTCCTCGAGCCACGCTCGTCACAAACAGGAGCCGCACCACGCGCCCCGGCCACCACCACGACTCCTGGCCGCCGCTCCTGGCCAAGATCCGCATCCGCCAAGATCCCAAATCAACGTCCGAAGAAAACAACGGGCCCATTCCGCGTCTCCATCGCGCTCTTCCCATGTGCCGCCTCACCGGAAGCCGCCCGCCGCCGCGCCGTCCACAAGACTGCACTCCCGCACGAAGGAGGCCCGTCAGGGTGTGCACAACTCGCCCGCCGCTTTGTCGGCCGGGCGCCGCCACCACCGTCGACGGCAGTGCGGCTAGGGGGGCACGGAGTTGCGGGCACTCGGGAGCTCAGGTTTCGCCTCCAGAGCCGCCTGCGTGAGCGGCCCGACAGGTTGATGATTTGTCTTGCTTCCGTTCTGGCAGATACTAGTCTAGAATGTACAGTAATCCTTTACAACCATTTATGGAGAAGATACTGAAACACATGCCCCACCGTATTGTGTTTCAGCTTTCCGCATCAAGTGTGAAATCCCTAGTTAAGATCTTTTGTTTCAGCTTTCCGCGTAAGGGACAAATGGACGTGCTTTCAGCTTTTCCACGACGAGGAAGGTGGTGGCCCTGTGCAGTGTTGGCGTGCTTGCTGTAATTCGGGTGCGTGGACTGGTGGAGGTACTTGTCGGGATTGGCCGACTGCGTGGGAGTGGTGGTTGTGCTGCTCAGGGTCGTCCACGGGTCTGTGCGGGCTCTGCGACTGCACAGGGGAAATTCCTATTGGCTGTCCCTCCATCCCCATTGGCTATCAAGCAGATCATGCGGATCACCATCCCATCCGACGTCTCTCGGCGCTCGATTTTGCCCAAATCTTCTCTATAAATGCAAAATTCTTCGCTACTACTGCCTCTTGATCTGTCGCTCCCGCCGCGCAAGTTCTACTCCTATGGCCATCGACTAAGCGCCACCACCACCCATCCTCCTTTCTCCACCATGTCGAGGGATGCTCTGCCGGGAGCAGCACCAGGATCTTGCCTCGTCGAGTGGCCACGCCGTGTCTTCGACGCCCCGGCCATACCTGTGGGCGGCTGCTGCTGCCTAGCACTCGTCCACAATGCTATGCTTGTTAGTTTTGTTCTCCCTCTCTCATTTCTGGATCTAACATTCTTAAAGAATATCTTGGCATGATGCCAGTCAATCTGGTAAGTGTTTACCTTTTTTGTGTAATTTATGATGCAGATGGTCCTGCTGGACATGTGGAGGTAGAGATGCGGGACATAAGTACCCTTCCACACAAGCACCCTGACAAGGGCGATGGGCAAGCGTCGTACATGATGGGTGTTTGATTCCGAAGATCCACACCAGTTCATCGAAGGAAAGGTACTGAAAATATTATACATGATTCCTTTCAGTAGTAAATTTGATAGTCTTGACTTGATTTTCCTAGCAATATGTATGATCGAGCTGCTAGGGCATGGATCCACACTCCTTGCTTGTCTCATAAGAAAGCGTACAAGATTCAACCAGATAATGATAAGGAAGCCTACCCATGAATCATGTCATGTTGCTTGTGATCACCAAATTTACGAGACGTCTTACAAAGCATGTCTACATATGTTGGGACCAACTGTTACGTCTCTTCCTAGTGTAAATTCACTTTGTTGGATGCTAAGAGTGATAACCGTATCTTTTTTTAATTACGAAATGATGTTGCTTTTTCAGAAATTAAATATTGCTAGTGTATAGAATAATACTCCTGCCATCGCAAACTACATAAATAAATGATGTACATTCCAGGGAAGAGTATATTTCTTATAAGAAATTGACATTTACAACTAGTTATACATCTCACATAATGTGAAAAAACACCTACTCAAACATTTTTTTTGCGGGTGTACTCAAACATATTTTTTCCGACTAGTTAAAATCAATCCATAGGCTTTGCAAACGTACACGAGCTCGTAGGTCTTCACTTCATTAGTTATAATTTCGCTACGGTCTTGTATCATACTGCAGGCTGCACAACAGTGCGGAAAACAAATAAATTTCTTTGGGACAAGGAAATTGATGTACACAAATGTTGCTCTCCATTGTTCATCCACTGCTAGAGGAGGTGAGTGACATTTTGGCCTCATGGTGTCGTCATGTCATGGAGTGCTACAATAATTCCTCAAAGTTTGCATCCCGAAAGCCTATCTATTTAGTTAGTTTGAAGAAAATCCCATCCTTTTCGGTGTCTCTGTGATGATTTTGCTTGCCTAATGAAAGAATGTATAGTTTTCTTTCTGCTTCAAAATAAGAGTAGGTCAAACCAACTAGCAGGCATGATGGTTGTTTCACTCACTCACTCATGTATTTAGTGTTGTTATGGATGCATTTCTTAATCCATGAGACGTGTTATGCTGCCGAAATTTCTAGTCGAAATTGCCACGACTTGTCGATTTTTTGTCCTTGTTTGTAAGAAAATGAAATCTTGAGGGTGTTGGGTGCAATATGTTATGGTCTTGGGTGCAAGATTATGTTATTTATGGGGTTGCCAAAGTAAAGTGTTAAGGAACCATATTAGATTATGTTATGGTCTTTCTTACAATACAAGAGTTTCTTGCATGAGTGAAACAAAACTGAAGAAAAATATTAAGGAATAATGTTTGATAAAGTGATTAATTCTTCTTCTTGTTCTTTTTCTTCTCTCTCTCTCTCTCTCTCTCTCTCTCTCTCTCTCTCTCTCAAAGATGAGTGCCTAGCCATCCATGTAAACATTCCACATTTTTGCTCTTGATTTTGTGACCTAGGAGAGTGAAGTCATGCTTCTGCAAAAACATGTGCTTATTTTCGTGACTTCATTTTTGAGTAGTATCCCGCTCCTATGACTCCAATTATTTCAACATCCCAATCTAAAAGAACTATTTCAACATCCTAGGATGATAATATTATTCCTTTTTAGTAGTATCCATTGTATTCCTTTTTAGGTAGGCCTTCAGTACCTTAGGTTAATTCATCATGTAAAGAGATTCCTCTCTGCTAGTTGGGTAGAATGGATAACCAACATCTTTAAGCAAAGGTACAATCCCAAAAAAGATGCAATGTCTTCTCCTTGGCATTTTGATTGCAAAAGAAATGGTTATAACATTCTGTGTGTTTGGAACACCTTTTCTTTCCTTGGATAGGGCCTAAAAAATACAATTTCCTATTATTTTGTTAAACTGGGCCCAAACACATCTCAGACCTAGAGTACAAATTTGGAAGATTGTCCAGGTACAACGCAGATCTGTAGAACAGTGACATCAGTAATCCCGACCTATAAATCTTTGATCCCATCCAGAATATGGGTTCAATTTCATTGCTCATTCTTTGGATAGCTACTGGGCGTTCAGGTCGTTCCATGTTACTGCCCTGCTCAAAAATCAAAATTGTCGGAATGGCCGAGGACCAGCATGATTCTGAAAGACTAATCATTTTCCAATGCAGAATTTGCTGAATATGCTGCTCAGAACTTTATTAGCATTTTTATTTTAATTGGCATGGCAATTTTATTACTTAAAACATGGCATTTTTATTTGGGTTAGTTTGATAAATGCCACTCTAATTCTGGCGATTCTGAGAAATGCCACTGCAACTTCCAAACTTTAAAAAATGCCATTTTTAGTGCTATTTTTTAAAGTCTACAATGGTGTTTTTTAAAGTTTGCAAAATTTGCAGTGACATTTTTCAAAGTTTGAAAATTGCAGTGGCATTTCTCGGAATCGTCAAAATTCGAGTGGCAATTTATCCAATTAACCCTTTTTATTTTAACGCATGGAAGGTCCTGCATGGTGCTTTGCCATGCTATGGTGTTCTTGTGGGCCGACACATTAGAACCCTTGTCTAATTCTTGTGGGCGGGGGCGGCTCAGGCTCGCCTAGGTGGGGCGGGCGCGACGCGGCCGGGCGGCGGCAGGGGTGAGGGGTCGGGGCGGCTCGGGCAGGGAGAGAGAGGGAATGGACAGATCGGGCGCGGGCGCAACCCCTTATCTGCTAGGTCACAGCTCTTTGCCGTCGGCCAGCAGACGACAAAGAGCGTACCTAGTGGGGTGGGGCCGGGGGGAAACGGGCGAACTAACGGCTATCTTCTTTGTCGTCTGCTGGCGGACGGCAAAGAAGATGGCCGTTAGTTCACCCCGGTACGCCCGCCACCCACCCTCTTTGCCGTCAGCTAGCGGACGACAAAGATATGCTGATGGCAAAGCCATCCTTTGCCGTCCGCTGTCTCTTTGCCGTCGGTTTTTCGATGGCTGATGGCAAAGCCTTTCTTTGCTGTCAGCTAGCGGATGGCAAAGAAGTGGCAGACGACAAGGAAGTGGATTCCAATAGTGTGAGATGGATTGTGATACATAAATTTTTTTTCGCGAATACGCAAGCTGCGTATCTTTGTATTGATAGAAGGAGAAAGTAGCATGAGATTACAACGCTTACAGGGCCATGTACGCAGGAGGCATGGTGCACGAGCGTCAGAGCAAACTTGGAACCAGGGGTTTGCTCAGCCCTAAAGTCTAACCTAGTAGCTACTCGCCAGGGATGATGTTAAGTAGCCCTTTGGCGCCTGCCTTTGCCCATAGGCGCGCCTCATCCTTGATGGTGTCGGAGACGAGGGTGAGCGAGGGAGTGGCTCGGTCGAAGAGGCACGAGCGAGGGAGTGATACATAAATCTATAATGTAAATATAGAGGCACTTCTTTTCTTCTTAGGGAAGTATAAAAATATATCTTTTCTTTATGATATAGAAGGGAGTGAGATTTGTCTTTATTTTTCTTGCATTTTATAATTTTGTACAAGTGTCTGAGAAAAGACACTCGACAAACAGGTTGACACTCGGCAATCAGGGTGATTTCAGTAGTAATGCAACATGCCACCTCAACATGTAACTATTTATGAAGAAATGATTTTCTCATTATGCAATCATGCATGCCAAAAGACCCACCCAACACGCAACATTGCATGAAAAACTATTGGGAGCCGCTAGGGATCAGACTACTGATCCTTTGCATCTATCAGACTAGTTGCAAGCCGTAGGATCAGAAGAATAATGGTCGTCCGATCTGGTATAAAAAAAACCCACGCGTGGTAGGTTTGTTTCCTTCGTGAATTGCTTCCTTTCTTGTATAACTGCTTCCGTAAAGATTGCTGCTTCCTAATCACCAACCACCCCCGGAAATTGCGATCCTTTCCTAGTAATTGCTTCCTGCTAACCCCCAAATATTGCGATTTGTTTCCTAAAATTGCTTCACAATTTTGGAAAGTACGATTATTTCTCACAATTAAATCCAGAAATTAATTATGATATTTTTTTGGACTCGTTTGTTTATGGATGGCAACATGATTTTGATGACATGGAAGCATTCTTATTGATGCACGGGAGCATCATTTCAGGAATGATGTCAAACCCCTTTTTCTTAGAAATAATTTGGGAAACTACAAAACTTCTCACGATTAAATTTGGCAATCAATTATGATATTTTTTAGAGGTTTTTCTTTATAGATGGCAACAATATTTTACACCACAGAAGTATTCTTCTGGATGCATGGAGGCATCATTTTTTCTTGGTGCTTCCATCGATCATAAAATTGTTTTTGACATTTTTAAGATGTGTTTCTTCATAGATGGCAACATGGTTTTTATGCCACAGAAGCATTCTTCTCGTTGCATGGAAGCATCCTTTTCTTGATGCTTACATCAATCATAAATTGCTTCCAACCAAAATATTTTTTTTGGGTGCAAAGGAAATGATATTTTCATATAATGGAAAATTTTGCTTCACAAGAAATCACGTGAAGCACAACATGAATGATCAAGCATTGAAATATATTATCCCCATGAGAACATAAATTTACAAATTTATTTTGTAACGAAATAAAAAAATCTATTACAACACTACTTTCATTTCATCGTAGCCGACATAGGGGCGGGCACTGGATAATCTGAAAATGACAAGATCCGTGTGTGCCATGAGCTCTAACATCATTTGTTGTAAAACCAAAAACTCAGAGATGTGCCTGGTTGATCTCAAACTCGGCTCATGACATCATCATTGCGAATCTATAGAACTGAACCATTCAGTGAGAAAGAATGAAGTTCACAATTCAGTGGTTAGTACAAAAATTCACTAAAAGTAATACAATGACAGTATATAATATAATGTAGGAATAGAAGCAACGCTGGCAATGGTTGAAGCAGACACATATAGTGGTTGAAGCATACATTAGTATTCCATAATGGTTGAAGCAAAATGTTTGTACAATAAAAGTAGCATAGACTTACAATGGTTGAAGCAAAAAATTCATTACCATAGAATTATCTGCAAGAAACAAGAGGAAGCATGGTTGATAGGAAGCAATAGCTTTAATTATTTTCACAATAAATATAAAAGACATAGTGTAGACATGAAACTTTCATTGCTGGCATGATCAGATGCATAAAGTTGTGCTTCATTAATAAATTAAGATTTCAATTGTATGGAAGCAAGGCATAGACAAAGTTGTGCTTCATGAATAAATTAATATTTCAATTGTATGTACTTAAGCAAGACATTGACATAAAAAAGGCTTATTTGTTACCCAAAGTATGGCAAGTTTTAGGAAGCATAAAATTATGGCAGCGCAAGATTACTATTGTTGGTTGGAAAATAAAACATTTGGTAATGTAGAACATACTAACATTGTGGCAAATGAAGAGGATGCATGGCTTGTTTTGCATAGATACAAATTTAACTGATGTACTGTTGCCTAGCGGAAACAATTTTCTAGCCCAGAAAGATGTAAAAGTATTAAAATATAGATGCGTCATGGTAAGAAGCACAAAAAAAGGGAGCTAATTAAAGAACTTCAGGCAATAAGAGGATAGAATTTTCATCTCACCAAACCAATTTATCATTTTTTAACAAACTATGCAATCAAATTGTATAGAGTTCAGAAGCATAGTCATTCGAACATAGGTGTTGCATAATAAATAAGCATGAACATGGAACTTTGGAAGAGAACTAATCATGGATGGAAGCATGAAAATTTGAAATGACAACTATAGCACCAAAATTGAGACGCATATTATTGTGATGTGCGTACTAAATTAACCAAAATTCGCATACGATATAGTGATCGATTACACATCAGTTAGAAGTCTGATAAGTGAACCAAAATTCGTACTCCCTCCGTCCCAAAATAACTGTCTCAACTTTGTACTAGCTCTAGTACAAATTTGTACTAAGCTCAAGACACTTATTTTGGGACGGAGGGAGTAGATAATATAGTGATGAAGCACAAGTAGGATAAAACCATAATATGGACAGAAGAATCAAGATTGGACGACTAGATACCTAGATGAGACCAGTGTATGTACGCTGCCTGTGGGGAGGGGGCGGATCCTGCAATCTTCCTCGCGTTTTGGTGCTCCGCAATTGAGACGATGATCCGCCGCGACGGACTGAAGAACTTGGGTCCCATATCTAGTGGAGACGACCATGTAGGGGAGCGGGAGCTCGCTCGTCGTCGCGGCAGATAATGCCGAGTACAACCACCGGATTGGACAACGGACCGGCGTATTGGATCTCACCGGCACAGTTGGTATGGCAGGTTCATGGCGAAGAGATGGAAGGCGGTAGGGCAGTTGCGAGATCGGCGTTGGAGACAGTTCAAGAGTAGGCGAGATGGGGAAGTGGTCGGGTGGGTTTTAGGAAGGCGGTATTAATGCGGGATAATTGACGAGCAATTATAGGTGGGACCTGGCGAAAATATTTGGCCTGGTTTGGAAACAATCTCAGCCGTGAGAGAAAAATGCATCGATGTCTCCGGATTGGTCTGATGATTTCATCCTATAGGACTACTGATAGGAAGCGTTTCCCAAAACTACTACAGTTCTTATATTCAATATATATTTTATAACTAGACAATGATCAAACACAATAAATTTTATATATATTCCAATCAGTCATTTTTTGTCGCAGCGTGCAAAGTATCATTTAGTAAGGTAAAGGTATTTATACACAGTACTAGAAGACACGTATGTACGGCTAGCTCTGCCCATCCATGCAGCGCGGCACATCTGAATCGGCAAGCCATTGAGATAAATGAAGAAGACGGACGTGGACGGTAATGTCACCGTCTATGAAGCTCGACTTGTGGTGAAGAGTTCTTCACAAGTTCAAGGAGTTGACTACGATGAGATTTTCTCATCCGTAGCGATGCTTAAGTCCGTCGGAATCATGTTAGCATTAGCTGCATTTATAAAATCTGGCAGATGGATGTCAAAACGAGTTTCCTTACCAGTTTTCGTAAGGAAAGGTTGTATGTGATACAATCAGAAAGGTTTTGTCGATCCTAAGGATGCTAAAAGGTATGCTAGCTCCAGCGATCCTTCCATGGACTGGAGTAAGCATCTCGGAGTTGAAATATATACTTTGATAAGATGATCAAAGATTTTGGGTTTATACAAAGTTTATGAGAAACTTGTATTTCCAAATAAGTGAGTGGGAGCACTATAGAATTTCTGATGAGTATATGTTGTTGACATATTGATGATCAGAAATGATGTAGAATTTCTGGAAAGCATATAGGGTTATTTGAAAGATGTTTTTCAATAGAAAACCTGGATTAAGCTACTTGAATATTGAGCATCAAGATCTATAAGAATAGATCAAAATGCTTAATAATACTTTCAAATGAGCACGTACCTTGACATGATCTTGAAAGTGTTCAAGATGGATCAGTCAAAGAAGGAGTTTTTGCTTGAGTTGTAAGGTACGAAGTTAAGACTTAAAGCTCGACCAGGACAGAAAGGAGAGAAAGGACGAAGGTCGTCCCCTACGCTTCAGACGTAGGCTCTATAGTATGCTATGCTGTATACCGCACCGGAAGTGTGCCTTGCCATGAGTCAGTCAAGGGGTACAAGAATGATTCATGAATGGATCATTGGACAGCGGTCAAAATTGTCCTTGGAGTAATAAGGACATGTTTCTCGATTATGGAGGTAATAAAGAGTTCGGCGTAAAGGGTTACGTCGATGCAAGCTTTAACACCTATCCGAGTGACTCTGAGTAGCAAACCGGATACGTATAGTGGATCAACCATTTGGAATAGCTCCAAGTAGAGCGTGGAAGCAACATTTACAATATGACCTAGAGATTTGCGAAGTACATACGGATCTGAATGTTGCAGACCCGTTGACTAAAACCTCTCTCAAGCAAAACATGATCAAACCCCGGAACTCATTGAGTCTAAATCACATGATGATGTAAACTAGTTTAATGACACTAGTAAACTCTTTGGATGTTGGTCACATGGCGATGTGACCTGTGAGTGTTAATCACATGGCGATGTGAACTAGATTATTGACTCTAGTGCAAGTGGGAGACTGTTGGAAATATGCCCTAGAGGCAATAATAAATTAGTTATTATTATATTTCCTTGTTCATGATAATCGTTTATTATCCATGCTATAATTGTATTGATAGGAAACTCAGATACATGTGTGGATACATAGACAACACCATGTCCCTAGTAAGCCTCTAGTTGACTAGCTCGTTGATCAATAGATGGTTACGGTTTCCTAACCATGGGCATTAGATGTCGTTGATAACGGGATCACATCATTAGGAGAATGATGTGATGGACAAGACCCAATCCTAAGCCTAGCACAAAGATCATAGTTCGTATGCTAAAGCTTTTCTAATGTCAAGTATCTTTTCCTTAGACCATGAGATTGTGCAACTCCCGGATACCGTAGGAATGCTTTGGGTGTACCACACGTCACAACGTAACTGGGTGGCTATAAAGGTGCACTACAGGTATCTCCGAAAGTGTCTGTTGGGTTGGCATGAATCGAGACTGGGATTTGTCACTCCGTGTGACGGAGAGGTATCTCTGGTCCCACTTGGTAGGACATCATCATAATGTGCACAATGTGATCAAAGAGTTGATCGCGGGATGATGTGTTATGGAATGAGTAAAGAGACTTGCCACTAACGAGATTGAACAAGGTATCGGTATACCGACGATCGAATCTCAGGCAAGTATAATACCGCTAGATAAAGGGAATTGTATACGTGATTGATTGAGTCCTTGACATCGTGGTTCATCCGATGAGATCATCGTGGAACATGTGGGAGCCAACATGGGTATCCAGATCTCGCTGTTGGTTATTGACCAGAGAACGTCTCGGTCATGTCTGCATGGTTCCCGAACCCGTAGGGTCTACACACTTAAGGTTCGATGACGCTAGGGTTATAAAGGAAGTTTGTATGTGGTTACCGAATGTTGTTCGGAGTCCCGGATGAGATCCCGGACGTCACGAGGAGTTACGGAATGGTCCGGAGGTAAAGATTTATATATGGGAAGTCCTGTTTTGGTCACCGGAAAAGTTTCGGGTTTTATCGGTAACGTACCGGGACCACCGGGAGGGTCCCGGGGGTCCATCAAGTGGGGCCATCGGCCCCGGAGGGCTGCATGGGCCAAGTGTGGGAGGGGACCAGCCCCAGGTGGGCTGGTGCGCCCCGCCACAAGGGCCCAAGGCGCCTAGGGTTTGGGGAGGGGGTGCTTCCACCTAACTTGGGGGGCAAGTTTCCCCCCTCTCCCCCCTTGGCCGCCACCCTTAGATGGGATTGGGGCTGCCGCACCCCTTGGGGTGGAAACCCTAGAGGGGGCGCACCCCCCTCCCTCTCCCCTATATATACTTGAGGGTTTTGGGGCTGCCAACACATGAGAACCTCTCCCTCAAGGCGCAACCCTACCTCTCTCCCTCCTCGTCTCTCGCGGGCTTGGCGAAGCCCTGCTGGAGTGCCACGCTCCTCCACCACCACCACGCCGTCGTGCTGTTGATGGATGGAGTCTTCCTCAACCTTTTCCTATCTCCTTGCTGGATCAAGGCATGGGAGATGTCACCGGGCTGTACGTGTGTTGAACGCGGATGTGCCGTCTGTTCGACACTAGGATCTCCGGTGATTTGGATCACGATGAGTACGACTCCTTCAACCCCGTTCTCTTGAACGCTTCCGCTTAGCGATCTACAAGGGTATATAGATGCAGTCTCCTTCCCCTCGTTGCTGGTTTCTCCTTAGATAGATCTTGGTGACACGTAGGAAAATTTTGAATTTCTGCTACGTTCCCCAACAACGGGAGAGGCCGGCGATGGGTCGCGGGAGGAGGCGGCGGCGGGGCCATGGGAGGAGAACGACGGCGGGGCTGCAGAAGGAGAAGGTCGTCGCTGGTTATAAGGCCGTTCGGAAAAGTGCTTATGGGCCGGTCTGGCTCTGCTCTTTGGATCTCGGGAACACCTGTTCGGCTCCTTATAGGGCTGCTGTGATCAGAATAACTATTCTAATCCTGGAATTAGAATAGTGTTATTGTCTCTCTCTCTCTATATATATATATTAAAGATCTCATATTATTAATCCAAATATCCATATTCCAATTAGTCATTTTTTGTCTCACGTGAAGTATCATCTAGAAAGGGTATATATTTATACACACTACAAGAAGACCCATAGTAATGCAACATCCCACCTCTACATGCAATTATTGATGGAGAAATGGTTGTCTCATTATGCAATCATGCATGCGAAAAGACAACCCACTCAATAGGCAACCTTGCATGGAAAACTATTATAGTACTTATATTTAGAGAAATCATTTTCTGAGCCCGCGCTCATCTGCCCCCATGTTGAATAAAAAAATCAAAACAAATACTATAAAATTAAAAAAATTCCAATTTTTTCCCATGATAGACAATTTGATGCGTTAGGTCCGCCATAATTTTCAAATCATTTGGACAACTGAGAAACTCTCAAAAAAAAAACAAATCCAGGGTCTGTAAAAACAGTTTACTGTTCATGTGATGTTTTGACCCAATTTGTCTATTTTGCTGAGAGCTACTCAGATGTCCAAATGAGCTAAAATTTGGAGCGAACCTCACGCAATAAATTGTCTACCATAGGAATAAAAATGGAATTTTTTGAATTTTTTTAGTATTTGTTTTGAAATTTTTTTCTGACCGGACGCAGATGAGCCTGAGCACCGAATCGCTGCACTCTTATATTTAATATATGTTTTATAACTAGACAATGATCAAATACAGTAAACCATATATATATTCAAAGATCTCATATTATTGAACCAAACATTCATGTCTCAATCAGCCGATTTTTGTGGCAGCGTGCAAAGTATCATCTAGTAAGGTAGTATACATTTATACACAGTACTAGAAGACACGTATGTACGGCTAGCTCTGCTCATCCATGCAGCGCGGCACATCTGAATTTCAAATGGAGATGCTGTACGGGATGCCCATCCCCATCACCGTTTTCTCGTCCTCGGGATGACCATTTGACGGCCTGAGCAGCACATACGGCACCACACCAGGGCCGTTACGGTTTTTTAGCTTGGAGTCCATGTTGGCCTTGTCGATCTGCACCGCGATATCTATCATTTTGGATTTGAACCTGTCAAAAGCCTCTTTGATCTCCTCTTCCTGTCTCCACACAAGCTCTGCGTACGTGGCCATGTATTCCTCGTCTGGCGAGTGTGAAGACAGGAGGTTCAGTATCAGCATGACCAGGACGCTCTGGTACTGGGATGGGAAGGTGTCCAGCAGCACCCTCTCTGGCTCCTCCAGAAACTTGCGCATCTCCTTGGAGTCGGGGCCGACCATCTCCGACGGCATGTTCTTCCGGGTTGTGGTTGGGCGGTTGGGGACGTACCCAGCCAGGGGGTACTGGCCAAAGTTGACGGCGGCGTGATGCGCGGACGTGACCCACATGATGGTGGCCAAGACTTGGACCAGACTCTCGTGGCTGTCCAGCACCGGCCACCACGGCTCGTCCTTCTTATCCTCGTGGCCTTTGGTTCGCACCTCCGTCCACCAACCTTGGAGCTCCTGGTCGTCGATGATGTCCTTCGCGCATTTGTAGTAGTGCTTCACGTAGTCCGAGGCCCACTGCTTGATGGCATCCCAGACCATGAGGCCATCGGTGGCGTACGGGTAGTCCTCTATGGCCAACTCCAGTTTGCCATCCTCCCCTCTCACCGCCATGCCCCTCCGGATGAGATCTTCCGGCAGAGCCTCCATGTCGAACCGCCAGAACTTGTCGTAAACCACGGAGCTGAGCTCCATGCAGTATCTTCCGGGCGAAAAGGTGCTCTCGATGATTCCACCCGCGTTGACGAGCATCTGGCGCGCCTGAGCGTTTATCTCCATGGTGTACCGGAAGTGCGGGTGCAGCAGCTGGTAGATGGGGTGCATCTGGCTCAGCTGCCGGTTAGCCGCGATGATGTACGGCTCAACACAACAGTGCGTCCTCAGCCTGGCATGTGACGAAACGCAAAACAATCAGACAGACAGGCATGCATGCACGCACGCGCTGCGAATGAATAATTAGACTGGGGCGTAGACGTACCAGTGGCTAACGAGCTGGTGGTAGCCGGTGTCATGAGCCAGGACATGGGACTTGGCGAGCTGCCACAGCCAGGATTCTGTGACGCTGGATCCCGGCGTGAAGACCTGGCGCCACTCGTCCTTGGTCGGGGATGGCGAGTTGCGACGGCCATGATCCTGTGACTCAGGCCTCGTCAGCTCGATGGCGATCGGCCGGAGTGTGCCGTCCCCTGTGAGGAAGAAGAGCGTGCGCGACCCATACAACGTCGTGTCCTCAAGCATGCGCACCTTGTGTACGAATGGCAGGAACATGTCGTGGTAGTCCAGTATGAACAGCTTCTTCCTACGGATGGCCTGTACGTGTGTGTGTGTATATATATATATATATATATATATATATATATATGCTTATTACATATATATAAGTCTTTTTTTACAGATTTTAATATGAACTACATACTGATGTATATAGGCACAGTTTATATTCTAGATTCACTCGTTTTGCTCCGTATGTAGTTCATATTAAAATCTATAAAAAAAATTATATTTAGAAACCGAGGGTGTAACTAGTTATGCATGCATCATGCTTCTTTCTTCCTTGTTTAATTCTCACCTCCTCAGCTGTCATGACACCGTTTATCTGCTCTTCAATCAGCTCTTTAGTGATAAGGGATGGCCCGTCCAGCTTGCTGACGATAGGCAGCTCCTGCATTCATGCGCAGTTTTCAAGGTACCATGCACATGCATCTACGGTAATGGTGATGAACTGATACTATATAACTGAACATATATAGAGTGGATAGTGTACCGTGACTAGTTGGATGCTCAGTGGGTTCATCCCTGCAAGGGTTTGTCGCGCAAACTCCTCATCTCTGAACCAAGCAAACTTGTCCTCTGCATCATTTTCCAACATGCATGGATGCATATATGCACCAGTAAGAATTACGGGATGGTAGCATATGCATCTGATTTGGAGGCTCGCCGCTATTTTCCATAGCCCGCTATTTAAAACATTGATATCTACTAGTACTAGAACTAATTAAACATGCAAATCTCTACTGAGTAGTACCACAGTAGGAGTACGTACTATCATGAATTTCCGGCGTTTCAAACTTCAAGAATCTGCAGATCTCCTCCGAAAGGTGCGCTCCATGGAGGAGGCGCTCCAGCTCATCCACAACAAAACCTATCACGACCCCGACAATCTCCGCTTGTGTGTGCGGTTGCGATTGCGAGGGCTGGTTGGTGAAGTCGACGTCGTACAGCGCATCGATCGCCGCCAAGGAAGGGAAGCTCTGGCTCCTGTGGTCTTTCATATCCTTGAACTCGACCGTGCAGGCCGCGTGTGCCGCGGACAAAACCAGCTCTCTTATGAACGCCGCGTCTTTTATCTCCGTGAACGCCTCATCCCGGGGCACATAAATCTTGTCGGTGGCCCTCACTTCCGAAGGTGCATCTTCACGACAAGATTCATCTAGTGTAGTGCCCATAATCAGCGTTTTTGACACCATACTAGAGGAGTGTTTTTTTAGACAAGCGAGCGCGGTACGTACCTTGCATGTAGTGACCGCGGCCCGTGCGGCAGCGTCGCGGGTAGGGGCGCTTTTCACCGCCGAGCACAGGTCGCTTGTTGCCGAGGTCGTTGTAGACGTCATAGTCGTAGATGCGCTGGTGTGGCTTGCGCTCGCCGGTGCCGTCGCCGCGGATGGCCAGTAGCTCACTGCGGCGCAGCCTCTTCATGCCCTCGGGCGTCTTCGACGGGAGGTAAGAGTACTGCACCGCCGCACGCAGGCAAGATGGTAGCTGCTGGTAAGGTAATTGCATGCTAGTGTTTGTGAAGTTGGTTTAGTTTAGGGCATGCAGGGTAGGGTACCGACCGTGACAGGGAAGAAAGTACGCTTGTCGTTGCTGCTGCGCGAGGGGTGGATCCACGAGTTGCAGTGGAATAACGTAGCGCTGGACGACTTGGGGCCCTGGTCGGCGGGGAAGATCCTGACGTCTCCAAGCAACATCTCGTTGTAGTGGTCGTTCACCACTCGCACGGCGCCGATGGGGCTGAACGATGCCGGCACCGTGAAGGTGGCCTCGAACGTGTAAAACTCCTCATCGGCTCCTGTACCCGAGTATTTGGCATAACTTGGATCTTCCCGCTCTTCTGCACCCACAGCCAACAACCATATATACATTCAGGTCTAAGGCCCCGCTGGGATTTATGGTGACTGTATTTTCTCATCAGTTTTTGGGCTATATCATTCCACCTTCATTCTGATTTCTGAATTTTTGTATGTCGGGTTGTATCATTACCCTTAAAACCATGCATGTATATGTCTTTTTCTCGGCTTATTTATGGGTATATATGTCTACATATGTTTGGGAGTTCATTTTCTATCTACATCCAGAATTTATGTAACTTTTATGATTCATTTTGTTATTCAAGAATTACGTACCGTTGTTCTTGTTGCTTTTTTTTGCGAGAAGAATTACTATTGTTGTTGAATTTATTATTGTTATCCATTTATTATGTACTCTCTCCGTTCCTATATAAGTCTTTGTAGAGATTTCACCATAGACTATATATTAAGCAAAATGAGTAAATCTGCACTTTAAAATATGTCTACATACACCCGTGTGTAGTTTGTAGTGCAATCTCTAAAAGACTTCTATTCAGGAACGGAGGGAGTATTTTGTTGTTGAATTACCTAATTAAATTATTTTTCATGTTTGCATGGAATTTTGATAAAGCAGGTACTCATAGGCATCCGTAGGGAGTCCGTATAGTATAGAGATGGCTGCCTTTGGAAAAAACAAATTATGTTTCTCTGAACGACAAGAAAAAAGAAGAAATTATATGCATGCAGGATTCGAATAAGGGGGCGGAAGTGAAGAGGACAGTACAAGGGAGCCTTGTCACCTGGGTTAGACTCCGAGACGAGCTCAAGTTGTAGCCACTCTCGGTGAAGGAGATCGTTCGTCCAATGGTAAACCCAAGCGGCCTTCTCAGACAAGGAAGTTATTTTTTCAAGTCCTGACCAGAAACTTTTCATGTGCACCGTCACGGTGGCCTTCATCTCGATATTCGACAACGTGAGGTTGAAACCGCGGGGAGTAGCTCGGTGCGCGACCGTGTCCGCTTCGGGCAATGTGGTGGTGGTTATGGTGGTGGTGGTGGCGGTGGCGGTGGCGGTGCAGCCAACTGTGGAGACTGTGTGGCGAGCGTTGCTCGATGTCCGACGAGCCTCTGGCACCGGGACCGCTCGCCGAACTGATGAGACTGTGGAGGAGAAGGAAGATGAACCATGATGGCTCGGTGCACCTAGAGCTAGAGGCATGGCTGCCATTAGCAATGTGGCTGCAGCGTGCTACACTTAGGATGTAGATGGAGAGATGGGATGTCGGATAGAGCGATCCCTGGATCTCCTATTTATAGAGATCCAAGAAGAGAGACGTCATCCCGCTGACGCGAGGCAATCGTACCAACACCGTGGAAGAAGAGAGACGTCATCCTCACATCCCGTGCAGCCGCACCGGCCACAAGAAAAATCAGCCTCTCCCCCGCATCAACAACACCGTTGCACTGCAGCTTCCGTGGCCGGCGATCAGTGGCGCACGACACCCAACACACTGCATTGCAGCTCCACCCGCCGGAGATATCACCGTCTCGCAGCACAACACAAGTTGCATTTCTGATTGTTTAGCCCCACGCGTCCCTCTTCGAGGCGACATGGGGAACCCTAGCCGCCCCCGCCGCCGGCCTTCCTCCACCCTCCCCACCCCCTCACCGCCGCCGAGAGCCACCGCTGGGCAAAGCCTAGGCAGTGCCGGCGGCGGCGGGGCATCTCCCCTGCCACGGCTTCCCTTCTTCCTCGCGGCGGCTTAGTCACTCCCGGTGGAATTGGTGGCGCGGCGCTTCGAAGATCGAGCAGCGCCTTGCTTTGCGGCAGGTTGGAGGCCTGTCCCCGTCTGGTGGTGCCGCCTAGACAGCCGCTGCCGCCTTCGGCTCTTGACCCCAGATTGGATCTGAGTGGTGCTCGGGCCCGGCCGTGGCTGCCTATCAGGCGTGGTGGCGGCGAGTCTCGCGGCCTCTGGGCATCGTGGAGGTGCCGGCGGCGGCGTGTGCTCAGCCTGGTGGTGGCGGCGGCCGTGCACGGGAGTTGGATTGCTTCGAACAGATCTGGGTGAAAACTTGCTTCCGGCTACTGCCAAGGCCGGCGGTGGCGGCGCTATCAGCATCATTCCCTTCTTGAAGGCATCGCCGTGGAGAAGTTCAAGACCACTCTCTGCTATCTCCAGGGGAAACCCCGGATCGGATGATCGGATGACGGTGGCGCTCTGGTGTCGTTCCCCCCTTGGGGCGTCATTCTTGGAGGTACACACGTGAGCGAGGGACCAGAGGACGAATACTTTGGTGGAGCGGTGCGTCATCTCACTCATTGATGGCGGCGGATCTCGGCAGCATGGTGCTGTGGTGACTCGGCGTACGATGCGCGAAGATGGACTCGCGCAGGAGGGTGACACGATCTGGCATCGTGGTGGCGTCGACGGCAGCTAGACCGGGCAAGGTAGATGCATCAGTACAGCTCTGAAGATGGATTGGTGGCAGGTGGGTGCGGCGGCCTCATACCCGGCAGGCGTCCTGATTGAGGAGTGCGCCAGACCGGTGTGTGCCCCATACCCGGCAGGCGTCCTGATTGGGACCTCAGGTCTTAGATGTTAAGTTTGGCTGCGAGGTTTGTTTGGTATTATGCCTATACTATCAGCATCCCTTCATCAACTGGATAGAAGTAGCAACAGATGTTGCCTAGACGGTGGCTTTAGTCTTACTGTTGTATTACTTTGTAAGGTCTTGTGCGAACAATTAATAAAGTGGTTCCATGCATCGTCCAAATGTTGAGGCCGGGGGTCTTCCTCCTTTAAAAAAATCTACCAACTCCGCCGTTGCGCCGCAATGAAATGAAGTGACGGCCCGTTTGTCTGGCTTGGCCACGGCTATATAAGCCGTGCTCCGGCGATGCACATCCGCATCTCCTTCTCTTCGAGCCCCTCCTCTTGCAGCGGTGATGCCGAAGTCGTGGTGGTCCGCACTGGTAGGTGGTGGCGATGGTAGTTCATTCTCGGGTGGATCGACACCGACGCCTGCGCTCTCCGGGCCCCTCGGCATCCATTGCGGCCGGCTCCTTCGCCAGGCAGGAGATCGTCCTCTCTTTGGCGTCGAGGAGGAGCATCAGCCAGAGAAGTGGCCGCGCCTCCTCACCGAGGCGGCTCTGACAGACGAAGAATACGTCCGTTAAATGGAGATAAGGACGGAGCGACCGCTCCGTCAGATGGGCCCGGCACCATCATCGTCGGCGCGGGTCAAGGAGGAGCCACCGTCCTCACTGCGCTACCGCGTCAAGCCGGAGCCGGTGTCCCCACCCGGCGGGTCAAGGAGAAGCTCGCCTCCCCCACGCAGCCGCGTGAAGGACGAGCCCGATCGCAGGCCCGACTCGCCGCCCCACCGCATCCACTGCCAAGCCGTCTAGGAGCTGCCGGCGACCATAAGGAAGGTGTGCGGCCACATCCTCCATTACCTCGGAAGCAGCGATGTCGGCGGTCCCTCGGGGTCGAGGGCCGTCGTCTCCGAGTAGGAGTGGGCGGCAGTACGACCAGCGCAACGCTGCCCGCCGCTCCTCGTTTGCAAGGACCGACGAGGTGCCAGAATGGGTCCTCAACGACACGGACCTCGCCGTCGCGTGGGCTCTAAGCCGTTTCGTCACCACCAAGGAGATGGACGCCAGACGCCGCCACCATCGACAACGAGATTGCCAAGTACGGTGAGAAGTGGTCTCTCAGCGAGTCTTCTGACGCCAGCTAGGGCAAGGCCGTTGCTAGGGCTCCGCCCGCGCTGTTGGCACTGGCCACGGCGGCACTCCGAACCGCGAAGTAGGAGGCGGGGCGGCTACACCATGAGCGGCAGGCAGCAGCCGGACAAGGTTGCCGTGGCCCTCTAAAAGCCTTGCGCCGCTGGAGGGACGACGACGACAACAACGGCGGCGGTGGTGCGGACGGCGATCACAGTGCGGAAGGAAAGGGCGGCCACACGTATGAGGTTGTTGTCCGCTATAGAATTTAGTTTTTTTATAAGTTTTTAGTTAAACAGTCAAAATATCTTTTTTAACATAAATTATGTCCGAATTTTAGTGAAATTCGCCGTGTTTGCATGAATTTCATCCGGTTGATTCATAAAGTGTTTGAAATGTATGCGTGCACCATTGAATGGCGGCCTCCCGCATCCGTGTCCATATACTGATGCCTCCTTGTCCGCGGATGAATGCGGAGAAAAAAATATGGATTGCCGTTGAAGGTGCCCTAACGACACGATAGCTTTCCCCAAATAAAGGAGTCTAGTTTGAGCGGTAGAATTATGTTGCAGTTTTAATAGACTGATGGTCCGTATGGGCGTTTGTTGCTTAATAATGAGATCATGTAGTATTTGCTGGCACAGATCGACTAAGCCGTCGAACGAACTCGAAAATGATCGAACCACGACCAACTTGAAGAAGACACGCCGCCATTTGCTTGAGCATCGTGCTTATGAGGATTAAAAAAAAATCCTAACATATAAACTACTAATCAAAGCGGAGGCATAGGGAATCCCGTCTCGCCACGGGCCGCCGAAGCGGCAAGCAGAGGAGAGGTGAATCCACGGGCCCGTCGGTGAAGCCTTGAGGAAAGAGTTTGCCCTAGTCACCTAGGGTTAGGAGAGAAAACTTCGAGTTCGTTCGTGCACAAAGACTTTTCGGTTGTCATGAACAATGTCAAGCGACTCCGTTAGGGGAGCGATGACAACAACGCGTCACCAGTTCATTCTAACAACAGTAGCGATTGTTTGGTGGTCTCAGATTCTCAGTGTAATTTTTATTATGTTTGAGATGCTTTATACCTTTAGCGAACATTTACAATAGATCTGATTATTAAAAAGAACCATGAAAACAGAAAATCAATTAGCACGGATACATATATGGAAGATGTGTTTCCCTTTAAAAAAGGTTTCCACCGGGCTTTATAAATAAAGGCATAGAGACATATAAACGCACACACACTACTCCGGATACCAGCTCTACAAGAGAAGCACAAATAGCTAAAAATAGTTAATCAAAAATAGGGAGTAAGCACAGCCAAGCTAAGCACAAAAGTAAGAAAGCTAGCTAGGCCCAGACAATAAGCTCAAGTCTTCTCGGAGCGCCTCAACACAGCTCACCACTCGAAGGCACACTCCACACGACGGATCAGGTGACAAAAGCAGCCATCGGTCCGAAGGAGGATGGGGCAAATTGATGATGCCTCCAAGAAGGAGACCGGTATCCATGAACGTCGTTGCCGGCCTGACCAGGTTAAGCATGGCATTTGTCGGCGCCCCACCCACCAATTTGAGAGAGCGTCATAGGCGACCAACAATCACACCCAAGGCAACTTGACTGAACAATACCGCCGGAGCCTACCCGCATGACACCGATCCTAGCGACCCCCTGGTCCTGGGATGACCTCGCACGCCAAGTAGACTACTGTCTAACAAAAGCCAAGGAGACGTCGGGGTACATTGCTGGCGACAAGAAGCACCTAGAGGAAGCTTAGTGCCGGAATATCAAATGAACACCATCGAAGAAGACACCGAGGATGGGAGGATGGAGCATCGAGAAGTAGGTCAGAGGACCCGAGGAGGATGGCCAGGGAGCAATGCCTCCGAGGAGGAAACGACGTCCTTGGACATCGTCGTCACCAGCAATGCCCATGGCCTTGCGTGTCTTTCGCTGAACCGTCCTCCCCTGGCACTAAAACATGACACGCTGGCCGCCACAAAAAAACCGTCGGTCCCTATCAAGCAACCCGGTCAAAGCCGGCCCGGGTCCCAAACCGATGACGGAGCCAACACTGGATAAACGAATGTAGGCAGCCCTGACCCCCTGGCCATGGCCGCCCATCCAGCACAACGGCCCCCTGCTGCCAAGCGTGGACAACAGGCCCTCGGGCAACAAGCCCCCGGCACAAGGCCGACCAAGGCGGCCATCGGCACCCTAGGCCTTGACCACCTCAGGAGGTAGGCGGCGGCCGCAGCCACACCAGCTGCACCTCCACCCAAACAAAAGCCCCCCTGCTTGACCCAGATCTGGGACTGGAGAGAGCCGTTGTGGCGAGTCACCAGGTCGAGGAGGGGAAGGTGCCAGCGCTCTCAGCTGAGTCCAGCCCCCACCTGACGCGACCACCGTCAACACCGGTCGTGCCACCCTCCGCGGATCAAGATCCAAATCAAGGGGGGCCCGACGAAAACCTCGCCACCATCGCCGCGGTGGCGAACCACCACCTCTCAGCACAACAACCATCGGAGCCAGACGTCCCCATCGAGCTCTGCACCCCCACAAGCGGCTGACCCACGCTGCTGCAACCTCGAATAGGGTAGGGAGGGGCCCCGCCGCCGCCCGCATCACACGGGCGGCGGGGGGAGGCATGTGCTTCCCTTTCACATGTAAGAGGCACGTCCGTGCCAGCAAATACTATATGGTCGTGACATTGTACAACAAATACTCAGTCACCGGAGCAGTGGTCTCAGTCCAACAGTTGGCTCCAGTTAATTCGTAAGCCTAACCGTGCAGAGAGGTACGATAAAGCGACAGAAATACACCCTCGATCCTGGGGGGAGCATGGTTACCAAGGATGCACAAACCAAATTTGGGGAGAATAACTTTTTGACATAAAAAAAGCTCTTAGGGAGTAGTACGTGGCAAACGAAGTTTGGGAGGATGGCCAATTGGCCATGGCACAAAGCGCTGCTGCACTTGGACAGAGCGAGAGCAGATGGGTCTGGGAGGTTCCTATCGGTCACAACGACGGGGTTGCCGCCATCTAGCGTCCTCCATGGTACGGCCGTGTCGTCCTCGCTGTCTCGTGGCTTCTTCCTGCAGTCGCTGTTGTGACTGGTAGAAAAAGAGGCTTCCGTCCAGCCCCATTAGTCGCGAAACTGTAGGAACCGCGACTAATGAAGTCTTTAGTCGCGGTTCGGCAGACGAACCGCGACCAAAGGCCTGGGCCCAGGGCGCTCGGTGGCCAGCTGGTGCACGTGAGGGGCTTTAGTCGCGGTTGGCCAGGCCAACCGCGACTAAAGGTGCGCAAAGGCCTTTAGTCGCGGTTGGCCAGGCCAACCGCGACTAAAGCTCCTCCCCTACAGAGAGAGAGAGAGAGAGCAGAGAGAGAGAGCAGAGAGAGAGAGAGAGAGAGAGAGCAGAGAGAGAGAGCAGAGAGAGAGAGCAGAGAGAGAGAGAGAGCAGAGAGAGAGAGAGCAGAGAGAGAGAGCAGAGAGAGAGAGAATTTTGTGATTTTTTTAAAAATAATTGTGAACATTTTAAATAATGCATATTTTCAAATCCATGAACATTTTTACAAATTCGCGTACAATTTTTAAAATTGTGAAATTTATTGAAACTTTGTGAACACTGTTTTAATCAGCGAATAAATTTTGGAATTCATTAATATTTTTTTTCTGAATTTTTTGATATATTATTTGTATTTTTAGAATTTTGAATTGAATTAGTTTTATTTTTCTGAATTTTTTGATATATTATTTGTATTTTTAACATTTTGAATTGAATTAGTTTTTTTTCTGAATTTTTTGATATATTATTTGTATTTTTAACATATTGAATTGAATTAGTTCTATTTTTCTTAATTTTTTGATATGTTATTTGTATTTTTAACATATTGAATTGAATTAGTTTTATTTTTCTTAATTTCTTGATATATTATTTGTATTTTTAGAATTTTGAATTGAATTAGTTTTATTTTTCTGGATTTTTTGATATATTATTTGTATTTTTAAGATTTTGAAAAAGAAAAAGTATTTGGAAAATACCTTTAGTCGCGGTTGGCCTGCCCAACCACGACTAAAGGTGGTTGCGCGCGGGAACGAAAAACCCGCCAAAAAAGTCCTTTAGTCGTGGGTCGCCTCCCCAACCGCGACTAAAGGTTACCCTTTAGTCGCGGGTCGCCTCCCCGACCGCGACTAAAGGAGACCGCGACTAAAGGGGGGGGGCTATAAATACATGCGCCCGACCCGTCGCCTCCATTTCTCCGCTCTGCCTCTGCCGCGCCGAAGGCCTGCCGCCCTCGCCCTCGACGCCGCCAACCGTCGACCTCGCCCTCGACGCCGCCCGCCGTCGCCCGCGCCCTCGACGCCGCCCGCCGTCGCCCGCCGCCCCCTCTCGCCCACGTACGGCGCCCGCCGCCCCCTTTCACCCTAGTACGCCGCCCGCGCCGGCCTCCCTCGCCCACCACCGCGCCGCCCCGCGCCGGCCTCCCTCGCCGGAGAGGCCTCGCCGCCCTCGCCGGCGGCCGGCCTCGCCGGCGTTGATCGAGAGAGAGAGAGAGAGAGAGAGAGAGAGAGAGAGCAGAGAGAGAGAGAGAGAGCAGAGAGAGAGAGGAGAGAGAGAGAGAGAGAGAGAGAGAGAGCAGAGAGAGAGAGCAGAGAGAGAGAGAGCAGAGAGAGAGAGAGAATTTTGTGATTTTTTTAAAAAACAATACAAATTAAACAGAAAACAGGTTTAAGGGGGGGGGGGGGGCTAAAACCCTAAACCTGCGGCGGCCTTTAGTCGCGGTTGGCCAGAAGAACCGCGACTAAAGGTCCTCCGCCCCGACGGCCACCTGGCGCCCACGTGGACGGGCCTTTAGTCGCGGTTCTTAAGCAACCGCGACTAAAGGGGGGGGCCTTTAGTCGCGCCCGTTCGGTCGCGGTTGCGCAACCGCGACTAATGGCAGTTGCGAACCGCGACCAAAGGCCCTGGCCTCTTCCGCCTCCATGGTTCGGTGCTGGCAGCCTGGCTCTCATTGGCATGTATCGCACTGCCTTCGCCGTTCCCACGACGGTCTTGTACATCTTCCCAGACCTGATGGCGCGCTTTCCCGCGGCGACCTGATAGCCGTTCTCCAGTCATACATCAGCGCCTTAAAGAGCACGATTGTCGTGTCATGTAATATTCTCTCTCTTTCGGTTAGGGCTCAATTGAGAAATCTCAACAGACAAGATAAGATAGATGGTGAGTTGTACAATAATTTCGTGGTTTATAATAATACTCAATTAATGAGCTCGTTTAAAAAAAATGTTTACCAACGCATGCATGCGTAAATAATGACCAAAAACTTTTACACGTATTGGTGTTTTTTTTTATCTTACAAGCAACAATTTAATGCACCTCAAAATCTAAACATATGATGAGAAGTAATAAAGTTGAAACTTATAAAATGAAAAAACAATTTTTTTGAGATAAGACCTATAAACCAGGGAGGGAGTAGGCAACATGTATATTACTAGTTAGTTATAAGAGCAAATACAATGGTGGACTTATAACCCGTCTACATGACATTTTTGCCTATATGAAAAGGATACATGAAAAAGTAAGAGGAGTGGCCCTCATGCAAGAGCCTAGCTATATATATATATATATACTTCAAAACACATAATAAATACAAAGAAAGAGAAAGAGAAAATGTAGGAAAATAATAGTAATGTAACAATCAATCTTAGCCCACCTTACTATATGAATGACTATAGATGATAGGTATAGATAACATGGCAGTTTCATATAGCCATCGGCTGGTTATATTATTAGTCATGCTCTAAGAAGAATTAATCACATTTCTCATACACAAACATGCACTGCATATGAATACGTAAACTTGAAAAATGACACAAATCGGTTCTACAACTTGCGTTTCGGGTACATTTTCAATCATTGCCGTTAATTCTATGTTAAACACAACCTACATATGGGTCCCACCAAAAAAAGACAAATAATAAAAATACATGCTCCCAGCAAGTGTCGCACCACGGACATTACCTCCCATGCTCTCTGTGCTAGCCACTGGACAACCTGATGTTTTTTTTAGAATGACTACCTGATGGTTGGTATTATTATTTGGGACATATGTTTTTAATAAAATTTATTTAATCCCAAAATACATGCTACACGCAAATTATAGAAGGTTTTTTTTGTGTGCTTGATTTTGATTTTTTGGTGAGGGACAGAAAATCCGGTTTCGGAAAATCCAAAAAAAACAGTATTTTTCCATTTCTAATTTTTAAATGAATTTCAAATTCAATTGTTTTAAGTGGTATATTTCTTGTTAATGTTAGAGATACTGATATTTATATATTTTATCAGGAAAATTGATTTGAATCTAAAATATGTGTTGCACGGAGTTTACTGTGTGCGTGCGTCCCTCATCACGGTTTTCCCCGGTCTACTGGTTATCGTAAATTTCCATGAGCCCTGAATATTTTTATATAGTATAAAATTACTTTTTTGGAATTGAAAAGGTAATATATTATCAGATAGAGTTATATGC
This sequence comes from Triticum aestivum, assembly GCF_018294505.1. NCBI lineage: Eukaryota > Viridiplantae > Streptophyta > Magnoliopsida > Poales > Poaceae > Triticum > Triticum aestivum. The sequence continues at coordinate 37,076,551 of NC_057807.1, forward strand.
ACATCACATAGACGCAAACCATCACCTAGACGTCCCATGTTCGAGTCGTCAGTTTGCAAAAAATAGACTTTTTAAGCATTGAATAACACTTTTAATAAAAATACTAATGGACGGCGTGCGTTAACGACGTCTTGAAGCTGACCGCTAGAATGGGAGACACAATTTTTCAAACAAGGATTAAATAAATTATACTTGTACAATAAGTTTTTGAATTTGAAATTCATTAGGAAATTCCGATATTCCTAAAAACCGTTTTGTGTGTTACCCAAGAAAAACAAAATCAAGAAATGAAAAACCTTGCTCAAAGTATAGTGCGCATTTTGGCTTGAAATTAATTATTATTCTGGACTGTATAAATTACTACAAGTTGTTATGTTGACAGTAACGACGAGATGGTGCTGTGGCTAGCCCAAAGTGCATGGGGAATGAGGAGCGACGTCCAAAGTTTGAAACCTGCTGGTTCATACTCACTCCTTTCCGGTTTAGGGTTTATTTCCACCTTTTTGTTTTTCCAATTTAAAAGGCTCATCTCCATCTTATTTTTAGTTTCCGAGACGCATTAAATCTATGCATGCAAGAATTAAAAAGGAACACACTAATGTATGTAAGGCTGGTCATAGTGGGGAGTATGATATACTACTTCCTTCGTCTAGGTGTGTAAGTAATCCTATGAAAACTAAATAATCCCAAAACACTTAGGCGTGGTGCATTAACTTCTACCTCGTTTCTTGTTTCTTGACATATCAACCAATAAGAGATGGGTGGTGTGCATGCTTTTAATGACTTTAGACAACAAACACGACATGCAGTGGTTAGTTCATTGCATGCAGTGCTATTAATTAGCAAATAAGCATTAAGTTCTCTCGTTTTCCCCTCCTTCTTGGTCACGGTGCATAACCTAAGATGACTTATTCATATAGACGGAGGGAGTAGTATCATGCATATGATACTAGTGTATGATACTACATCTATAGTGCATAGTATCGTAGATTAGTATCATATGTGGTCTCATTTATTGCCATGCATGACACATAGTAGCATCATATTTATTGTGTTACGGTATCTACCTATATTACTATCACCATCTCTCTTTTCTTTAATTCCCTGCCACATAAACATGTTTGCGAGTCCCAAGTGCATGATACTACTTATGTTACCTCGCTATGGCCAGCCTAATGTTCCTACTCATCTAGTAGCCAAGCATGCATGCATTGCAATTAATGCATGAGCTTATTTGGGTAGTTTTGTAAAGTACGAGAAACATTCTTTCACTCACAAAATGCCTTGGTTGATGAGATTTTAGATTTGAGCCCTATAAACCGGAAAGGAGAGAGTATATTTTTATTATTTGTTCTTTCTTTCTTTGCTACTGACAGGTGGGACCCACATACGGGTATAGAGCATGGGGCCACTTGGTGGCGTGCAGTGTTTAACAGAGACTTAACGGCAATAACGAAAATGCACTGAAACGTATCCGAAATGCAAGTTCTAGAACTGGTTTGAGTCATTTTTCAAGTTTATGTATGTATTTATACATTAAGTGCAAGTTTGTGTATCAAAGATGTAACTAATTCTTATAAGAAAGTAGTACTATTTTGTTAATGTATGACTTACTGTACACTCTCATAAAATATTTTAGAACCCGTGCTATAGCTGGGTCTAATCTATAACCCGCTTCTCTTTTCTCTTATTTTCATTTTTTCAACTCAACAAAAATGTAATATTTAAATATTTATAGTCTGCTTACGTCACCTTGCTATACTTGCTTTTAGCCTAGAAGTAGAAGCTGTAGAGCCGGACCATCGCCTTATGCAACGCTCTCGCCGTTTGAGGATCTATGGATAAGCATGTAGATCGCGATCTTGGAGACGGGCATGCGTGGCGCTTCTAGTTTTCTTTACTGCGGATGCTTGGTATGGTAGATTAACCAAATCTCAAGTTGTTTCACTGATAGGACAACACTATTATAATCATGGTATTAGAATAGTTATATAGCGAGAGCAAAGAGATGTTCCCGAACTCCATCATCCCACTGTCCCTATAACATCGCCCTATAACAGCGCGACCACTGTCCCCGCCGCACCCCATCTCTTTCACCTCCCGAACTCCACCATCCCACCTTCCCGCCGCCGGGATCCAGCCAACGGCGAGTCGGCGACCACCACCAACCCACCTCCCCGCCGTCGGGATCCATCCACGAATCGACCGTCCCGCCGTCGGGATCCGGCCGCCAATCCACCTCCATGCCGTCGTATAACCGCCACCAACCCAACCTCCCGTCGTCGGGATCCTGCCGTCGTGCGACAGCCACCAACTCACCTCCCCTGCTGCTAGAATTCGCCCCTCAGCGGCCTTCCTCCACTATTGTCACGACCTTTCACCTGCCACTGCGGCCTTCTCCCCTCACGTGCCTCCCTAGATCGGCGATGCGATGCACGTTCCCCCACCGGTGACCCTCCCCCCTGAGTTCACTCTCTTCCCTCCATCGTTGCCTGAGAGCTACCCATGCCAGCCGTGCTGCCACCTTGCTCCTCCCGGTCGACCTCCCAGATGTGCAGAGGAGTGCCACCGCGCACCCCACTAGTCAGCATTACCGCCCCTCTTCCTCCATGATGTTGCTGCCCTCTTCCTCCATGTTGCTGCCGCCTTCGACTCTGCCCCCGCACTCCATAGCCTCCGCATTGAGCTGCCCTCTCCTTCAACTGGCAGTGCACACAAGATGTTTGTGTATATGCCTCATACAAAAAAAGTGTGCTTTCCTTGTAAGATCTTACCTTGGCTTAGTGCATCCTCTCTCTTTGTTTACATGAGAAGTTCATATACAGCGAGAACAAGAAAGTTCATGTTGTCAGAAAAGTAAAGTCAATGTATATGGAAGATGATGATTGTAGTGTGTATGTAGAGGAACACAAAAGCACTTGTGGCTGACAAATTTTTCTTTTGTTTAGCTGCAACAATCTTTCTTGATGCCTGCACATTTTACAGTGATTAAATGACGCTTGTTGATGGTCCCTGTTGGTGCTTGATGTTGATTGCATATTACAGTGTGCGACTGTGAAATGATGGTGCTTGATGATGCAACTGGACCACTTGGTTGATGTTGTGTTTCTTGATGTCATATTATTTGTTATGATTGTCTTTGCTCTGCTTGTTTCTTCCGAGCATCTCCTTGGATGCTTTAGTATTGCTTCGTTTTGGTTGTAAAATGTACACAATCTGATGTTTGTTATGTGTTTGAAAAGATAGTGCAAATCGGGAGGCGTAGGATGAAGATGGTCTCTCTCAAACAACCCTGCAACCAAATAACAAAGAGTCTCTTCTGTCCCCAACACACCCAATACAATGGTAAATTGTATAGGTGCACTAGTTCGGCGGAGAGATGGTAATACAAGTGCAATATGAATGGTAGATATAGGTTTTTGTAATCTGAAAGTATAAAAACAACAAGGTAACAAGTGCTAAAAGTGAGCGAAAACGGTATTGCAATGCTTGGAAACAAGGGTTAGGGTTCATACTTTCACTAGTGCAAGTTCTCTCAACAATGATAACATAATTAGATCATATGGCAATCCCTCAACGTGCGACAAAATTCACTCCAAAGTTCCTATCGCGGAGAACATAAGATGAAATTGTTTGTAGGGTACGAAACCATCTCAAAGTTATTCTTTCCGATCAATCCATTGGGCTATTCCTATAAGTGTCACAAACAGTCCCGAGAGTTCATAGTAAAATAACACCATATGACACACATCAATCAACCCTAATGTCACCTAGATACTCCAATGTCACCACAAGTATCCGCGGGTCAATTATACGACATGCATCAAACAACTTCAGATTCATAATATTCAATCCAACATAAAGAACCTCAAAGAGTACCCCAAGATTTCTACCGGAGAAACAAGGACGAAAATATGCATCAACCCCTATGCATAGATTACCCCAATGTCACCTCGGGGATCCGCGAGTTGAGTGCCAAAACATACATCAAGTGAATCAATATAACACCCCATTGTCATCACGGGTATCCCATGTAAGACATACATCAATTGTTCTCAAATCCATAATAGTATTCAATCCGATAATAGTGAAACCTCAAAGGTAAAATTCAATTCATCACAAGAAGATAGAGGGGGAGAAACACCATATGATCCAACTATAATAACAAAGCTCGCGGTACATCAAGATCGTGCCAAATCAAGAACACGGGAGAGAGAGAAAGGTCAAACACATAGCTACTGGTACATACCCTCAGCCCCGAGGGTGAACTACTCCCTCCTCGTCATGGAGACCGCCGGGATGATGAAGATGGGCACCGGTGATGGTTTCCCCTCTGACAGGGTGCCGGAACGGGCTCCCGATTAGTTTTTTGTGGCTATAGAGGCTTGCGGCAGCGGAACTCCCGATCTAGGTTTATTTCTGGGGGTTCCTATATTTATAGGAATTTTTAGCGTCGGGAACAAGTTAGGGGGGGTCCACGAGGAACCCACAGGACCGGAGGGCGCGCCCTAGGGGGGGGATCCCTCCAGCCTTCTAGAGGCCTCGTGGCTCTTCTGGCCCAACTCTTTTCCTTCGGGGGCTTCTTCGGGTCCACAAAAAATCACCGTAAATTTTCAGATCAATTGGACTCCGTTTGATATTCCTTTTCCGCGAAATTCAAAAAAAAAATAGAAACTGGCACTGGGCTCTAGGTTAATAGGTTAGTCCCCAAAATAATATAAAACATCATATAAATGCATATAAAACATCCAAGATGGATAATATAATAGCATGGAACAATCAAAAGTTATAGATACGTTGGAGATGTATCACCCGCTGGTGCAGAGAACTAGGACTTCGACATGATAGGGGAGGCGGAGCGGTCGCTGATGTCGAGGCAGAGAGGATCAAAGAGGTTAGGAGAGGCGGATGAAAGATCGAGGATGTAGCCTAGAGGGGGAGGCGCTTTAAAATAATTACAGTTTAGGCTTGAACAAATGCAAAATAAACTTAGCGGTTAATTTGCCAAGCATGAAACCTACAACAACTAGCTAGGCTCACCTATGTGCACTGATACGTCTCCCACGTATCTATAACTTATGAAGTATTTATGCTATTATATTATCATTCTTGGATGTCTTACAAACATTTTATAGCAACTTTATATCATTTTTTGGGACTAACCTGTTGACCCAGTGCCCAGTGCCAGTTGCTGTTTTTTGCTTGTTTTTTACATCGCAGGAAATCAATATCAAACGGAGTACAAACACTGCGAAACTTTTTGTGGATCTTTTTGGACCAGAAGACATCCAGTGGGCCAAAGAAGCACCTGGGGGTGCCCCGAGGGGGGCACAACCCACCAGGGCGCGCCTGGGCCCCTAGGCGCGCCCAGGTGGGTTGCCCACCTCGGTGGCCTCCCGCACCCCCTCTTTGCCCTATAAATCACCAAATATTCCAAAAACCCTCGGGGTAGCCCTAGATTAGAAGTTCCTCCACCGCAAGGCTCTGTAGCCACCGAAAACCAATCTAGACCCCGTTCTGGCACCCTCCGGAGGGGGAATCATGTCCGGTGGCCATCTTCATCATCTTGGAGGCCACCATGATGAGGAGGGTTTAGTCCACCCTTGGGGCTGAGGGTTTGTACAAGTAGCTATGTGTTAATCACTCACTCTCTCTCTCTCTCTATCTCTCTCTCTCGTGTCCTTGAGATGGCACGATCTTGATTTATCGCGGGCTTTGTTAATGTAGTTGGATCATATGGTGTTTTCCTTCACTTTCTTATTGTGATGAATTGAGTTTTCCCTTTGAGATTTCGTTTTATCGATTTAATACTTTTATGGATTTGAGAACACTTTATGTATGTCTTGCTATGAATACCCGTGGTGACAATGGGGTATCGTATTGATTCACTTGATATATGTTTTGGCACTCAATTCACGGATTCTGAGGTGACATTGGGGTAATCTATGCATAAGGGTTGATGCACGTTCTTGTCTTTCTTTCTCCAGTAGAAATCTTGGGGCACTCTTTGAGGTTCTTTGTGTTGGATTGAGTATTATGAATCTGAAATTATTTGGTGTTATTTTAGTATGAACTCTTGGATAGATCGATTAGAAAGAATAGCTTCGACGTGGTTTCGTACCCTACAAACAATTTCTTCTTATGTTCTCTGCTAGATAGGAACTTTGGAGTGATTCTTCATCGCACTTTGAGGGATGGTTATATAATCTAATTATATTAGCATTGTTGAGAGATTGCACTAGCGAAAGTACGGACCCTAGGCCTCATATTCAAGCATTGCAATACTGTTTGTGCTCCATTTTATCAATTTCTACCTTGCTGTTATTTATTGTTCTTATTACAAAAATCAATATCTACTATCCATATTACACTTGTATCAGCATCTCTTTGCTGAACTAGTGCACCTATACAAACTCCCATTGTATTTGGTGTGTTGGGGACACAAGAGACTTTTTATTATTTGGTTGTAGGGTTGTTCGAGAGAGACCATCTTCATACTACACCTCCCACAGATTGATAAACATTAGGTCGTCCACTTGAGGGAAAATTGTACTGTCCTACAAAACTCTGCGCTTGGAGGTCCAACACGAGTCTACAAGAATAAAGTTGCATAGTAGACATCAAGCTCTTTTCTGGCGCCGTTGCCGGGGAGGTGAGTGCATGAAGGTATATCTTTAGATCTTGCAATTGAATCGTTTAGTTTCTTTTTTTATCACTAGTTTGGTTTATAAAAAGAAAACTACAAAAAATGTAATTGAGGTTGCATCACATTGTTCATCTTTATAAAGTCTTTCGTGAAAATGATGGGAAGGAAAATTGTGCTCAATTTTTAGAAGAAGAATGCTATAAAATGTTTGGCATAGAATCCATGAATAATGAGCATGATTGCAATGTTATTAGTATGAATTCTTTGAATATCCATGATGCTAGTGATATGCAAAGCCATAAGCTTGGGGATGATATGCTTAATGAAGATGATCTTTTTAGTCCCCCTACTTCGAATGATCAAATTTGCTATGATGATTGCATGCCTCCTATCTATGATGAGAACAAAGTTGCTAGTTATGATGATTATTGTGATGATACTTATGTTATAAAAAGTAGTGATGATTATATTTATAAAACTTGTCTTAGTTATGATTACCCTTTTCCTGAACATTACTCTTTTAATATGGAAACAATTTATAGTATTCAAGTTTCATATGATACTTCCACCATTGTGAATGAGAAGAAATTTTTTGATGTGGAGAGTAACAAAATTTCTATGATTGTGGATCATGAAAAGAATGCTTTATGTGATAGTTATATTGTTGAATTCATTCATGATGCCACTGAAAATTATTATGAGGGAAGAACATATGCTTGTAGGAAATTGCAATAATATCAAGTTTCCTCTCCATGTGTTGAAAATCTTGAAGTTATGTTTGTTTTGCCTTCCTATGCCAGTTGATTCTTGCTCCAAAAAGTTATTTTCTCACAAAATCCCTATGCATAGGAATTGGGTTAGGCTTAAATGTGCTTGCCATGTGTTTCATGATGCTCTTGTTATGTTTCAATTCTTATCTTTTATGCGAGCATCATTGAAATCACCATGCCTAGCTAAAAGGCATAAAAGAAAAGCGGTTGTTGGGAGACAAACCAACAATTTTACCTACTGTTTTTGTGTGTTCATATGATTAAGCTACTGTAGTAATAATGTTTTATTGCTTTTGTTTCAATAAAGTGCCAAGTAAAGCCTTTGGGATAATGTGGATGATAGTTGACTTGAATCTGTGCAAAAACAGAAACTTTTGCGCTCAGTTCAGGAATTTTGAAAATTCATTGGAATGTGCTTTTGATCTTAATTTTCTACAGGTGATATATATACACATTATATACGTTGTACTAATTTTTCAGAATTTTTGGAGTAGCTGAAGTATAGTTGGAGTACAGATTACTTCAGATTGTTCTGTTTTTGACAGATTCTGTTTTCCATGCATAGTTTGCTAGTTTCCTAGTTTCTATGGCTTATATTTCTCAATATAAATTGTGGAAATGATATGTTACAGTAGGAATTGTGTGGAAACAATTATGAATCTTGTCTTTGACAGTACCAAAGTGAAATGGTTTGCTCTTTATCATACTAGCATATCTCACGAAGTTCCATTAAGATTTGTGTGATTGAAGTTTTCAAGTTTTGGATGAGACATCGATATGAGGAGAATAAGGAGTGACAATACCCTAAGATTGGGGATGCCCAAGGCACGCCAAGTTAATATGCAAGGAAGATCCAAGCAACTAAGCTTGGGGATGCCCCGGAAGGCATTCCCTCTTTAGTCTCCAACATTATCGGTAACCTCACCTTGAGATACATTTTTATTCGTCACATTATATGTGTTTTGCTTGGAGCATCATTTCATTTTGTTAGAATTTGCTTGCTATCATTTAGAATAATGTTTTGTATCCTTTTCTTCAATAAAAATGTCAAGGATAACCTTTACCATGCTTATTTTGCAAGTCTACATGTTGCTGTTTCAAAACAGAAAGTTTGTCGTTGTTGCAAAAATTCCCGAGAAAAGTCAGAATGTGATAAAATGTTGAAACTTTTTGCACAATAATATCTGATAAATTTTCTATAGTGTTTTAAATTTTCAGATTTTTTTAAGTTGAATAAGTATGGATCCTATTGCACTCTTTAGAGACTGTTCTGTTTAGACAGATTGCTGTTATGTTTGCATTGTTTGCATATGTTTGCTTGTTTAATGATTCTATTTGAGGATAGGAGTATTAAATATGCAGAAGCATTTAGTATGAAATGTTGAATAATAGTTTTTGTGATTTGAAACAGTAGAGAATGATAAGGTTTTGCATTGATTTATACTAACTTATCTCACGAGTTCTTGTTGAGTTTTGTGTGGATGAAGTTTTTAAGATGTAGGGAAACCGTGATATAAAAGGAATTAAGGAGACAGAAAAGCTCAAGCTTGGGGATGCCCAAGGCATCCCAAGATAATATTTCAAGAAGTCTCAAGCATCTAAGCTTGGGGATGCCCCAGTAGGCATCCCACCTTTCTTCTTCAGCAATTATCGGTTAGTATCAGTTGATCCAAGTTTTTGCTTCTTCACATGAGTTGTGCTATTCTCTGAATGTCATTTTTTTGTTTTGCTTGCTGTTTTAATAAAATACTTAGATCTGAAAGTTCTAAATAAAAGAGAGTCCTCAAATAGCTACCCATTTACATAACTACTCGCTTGATCTCCACTTATATCTTTTTTGGAGTAGTTTGTCATTTACTCTTGTGCTTCACTTATATCCTATGAGTAAATTGTTGAATGAATTGAATATCATGAAGTTGAAATTATATGTTCATATCATGCCTATTGGCAGCTTCACATTGGGTTTAGAAAGTGAAATCTTTTGAAGCTTGTCAATCACAATATTGGTCATACAAGCAATTCATGAATGATTGGTAGAAGGAAGAGAAATTTCACATACAAATACACTATCTTGGAAATATTTTATGATTGTGAGCCCCCATCAAAATATTATATGCCAAAATTGTTGACGTTGGACAAGGAAGACAATGTAATGATTTATTTTTGTTCATATTCACATAGAAGTTGTATTGTCATAGATCCTTCAACATGTGGTATTGCCCCCCATCTTTGCTTGCCAAAAATTCCGCACTAAGTAGAGATACTACTTGTGCATCCAAAAACCCATAAACCCAAATCTTATTTTCAAGAGTCCACCATACCTACCTAAGGATTGAGTAAGATCCTTCAAGTAAGTTGTCATCGGTGCAATAAGGCAATAACAATTGCTTCTAAAAGTGTGAGATCATTTAGTGTAAGAGAAAATTGAGCGTTGTACGAACTTGTGATGGTAAAGAATAAAAGCGATAGACTACATAATAAAGGTTGCCATGACAAGGGGCAATATACCGCGATGTTCTTTTGCACTAAGGTATTGAGCATAGAAACAAATAAGCGCATGTCAACCTCTGCTTCCCTCTGCGAAGGGCCTATATTTTACTTTATGTATTTACTTTTATGCAAGAGTCAAAGTTTTTCTCTCTATTCCTTTTTATTTTTCTCCTTTGGCAAGCATCATGTGGTGAGGAAAGATCTAGGCACATATGTCCAGTTGAATATTGGTAGCATGAGTTATTATTGCTGACATCACCCTTGAGGTGAATACGTTGGGAGGCGAAACTATAAGCCGTTATCTTTCTATGTGTCCGGTTGAAACATTTTGCTCATGTGTATGCGGTGAGTGTAAGCAATCATAGAAGACTATATGATGGTTGAGTATGTGGAGCTCTTACTTACACTCTGTTGAATAAATTGAATTGCAATTGCTTGGTGACTAAGAATATAGGTTGTTGAGTTTCAAGAGAATTCATTGTTTGGACCTTAACATGTGAATTGGTTGCTACTCTGTCATGATGAGTTTTTATGAGAAAGAGTTGCTGTTATGATGCTAGGAGAAGTGATTGAAATTATCATTGATCAAACTTATGCACTTTTCTAGCATTCACACTTCATAAATTATTTGTTTATCATTTACCTACTCGAGGACGAGTAGGAATCAAGCTTGGGGATGCTGATACGTCTCCAATGTATCTATAATTTATGAAGTATTCATGCTATTATATTATCATTCTTGGATGTTTTACAATCATTTTATAGCAACTTTATATCATTTTTGGGACTAACCTATTGACCCAGTGCCCAGTGCCAGTTGCTGTTTTTTGCTTATTTTTTACATCGCAGGAAATCAATATCAAACGGAGTCCAAACACCACGAAACTTTTTGTGGATTTTTTTGGGACCAGAAGACATCCAGTGGTCCAGAGAAGCACCTGGGCAGTGCCCCGAGGGGGGCACAACCCACCAGGGCGCGCCTGGGCCCCCAGGCACGCCCAGGTTGGTTGTGCCCACCTCGATGGCCTCCCACACCCTCTCTTTGCCCTATAAATCACCAAATATTCCAAAAACCCTCGGGGTAGACCTAGATCAGAAGTTCCGCTGCCACAAGGCTCTGTAGCCACCGAAATCCAATCTAGACCCCGTTTCTGCACCCTGTCGGAGGGGTGAATCATCTCCGGTGGCCATCTTCATCATCCCGGCGGCCACCACGATGAGGAGGGAGCAGTCCAACCTCAGGGCCGAGGGTTTGTACTAGTAGCTATGTGTTTAATCTCTCTCTCTCTCTCTCGTGTTCTTGAGATGGCACGATCTTGATGTATCGCAGGCTTTGTTAATGTAGTTGGATCATATGGTGTTTTCCCCTCACTTTCTTGTTGTGATGAATTGAGTTTTCCCTTTGAGATTTCGTTTTATCGGATTGAATACTTTTATGGATTTGAGAACACTTTATGTATGTCTTGCTATGAATACCTGTGGTGACAATGGGGTATCGTATTGATTCACTTGATATATGTTTTGGCACTCAACTCGCGGATTCCCGAGGTGACATTGGGGTAATCTATGTATAGGGGTTGATGCACATTCTTGTCTTTGTTTCTCCGGTAGAAATCTTGGGGCACTCTTTGAGGTTCTTTGTGTTGGATTGAGTATTATGAATCTGAAATTATTTGGTGTTATTTTAGTACAAACTCTTGGATAGATCGACCGGAAAGAATAGCTTCGAGGTGGTTTCGTACCCTACAAACATTTTCTTCTTATGTTCTCCGCTAGATAGGAACTTTGGAGTGATCTTCATCGCACTTCGAGGGATGGTTATATGATCCAATTATATTAGCATTGTTGAGAGATTGCACTAGCGAAAGTACGGATCCTAGGCCTCATTTTCAAGCATTGCAATACCATTTGTGCTCCGTTTTATCAATTGCTACCTTGCTGTTTTTTTATTGTTCTTATTACAAAAATCAATATCTACTATTCATATTACACTTGTATCGGCGTCTCTTTGCCGAACTAGTGCACCTATACAAATTACCATTGTATTTGGTGTGTTGGGGACACAAGAGACTTTTTATTATTTGGTTGCAGGGTTGTTTGAGAGAGACCATCTTCATCCTACACCGCCCACGAATTGATAAATCTTAGGTCATCCGCTTGAGGGGAAATTGCTACTGTCCTACAAAACTCTGCGCTTAAAGGCCCAACATGAGTCTACAAGAATAAAGTTGCGTAGTAGACATCATGCACCAACAACTTATGCTAAGTAGGATAAACAACTATGTGATAGCAAGATATATAACATGAAATACTATGGCTATCACAAAGTGAAGTGCATAAGTAAAGGGATCAGGTAAGAGATAACCGAGGCACGCGGAGACGATGATGTATCCCGAAGTTCACACCCTTGCGGATGCTAATCTACGTTTGGAGCGGTGTGAAGGCACAATGCTCCCCAAGAGGCCAGTAGGGCGACCATAATCTCTTCACACCCTCGCACAATGCAAGATGTCATGATTCCACTAAGGGACCCTTGAGGGCGGTCACCGAACCCATACAAATGGCAACCCTTGGGGGCGGTCACTGAACCCGTACACTTTGGCAACCCTTGGGGGCGGTCACCGGAACCCGTCAAATTGCTCAGGGTGATCTTCACAACCTAATTGGAGACCCCGACACTTTCCCAGAGATTTACACCACAATGATTGAGCTCCGAACACCACCAACCGTCTAGGGCACCATGGCACCCAAGAGGAATAAGCTCAAGGGTACCAAGCACCCAAGAGTAATAAGCTTCTCAACTTGAAACTTCCACCTATCACTGTGGAGAACTCAAACTGATGCACCAAATGCAATGGCAAGGGCACACGGAGTGCCCAAGTCCTTCTCTCCCAAATCCCAACAAAGCAACTAATGCTAGGGAGAAAAATGAGAGGAAGAACAAGAAGCAGAACACCAAGAATTCCAAGATCTAGATCCAAGGGGTTCCCCTCACATAGAGGAGAAAGTGATTGGTGGAAATGTGGATCTAGATCTCCTCTCTCCCCCCCAAACTAGCAAGAATCCATGGAGGGGTTGAGAGAAAGCAAGCTCGAAGAAGGTTAACAATGGGGGAAGAACACGAGCTCAAGAGTTAGGGTCCATTGGAGAAGAAGGCCCCCCTTAAATAGGCACTCCCGAATCCAACTATTATCCCACTGGTCGTGCACAAGCAGTACTACCGCTTGAAGGAGCTCTACTACCGCTTAGCATGGCCAAAACAGCCCAACGAGGCAGAAAACACGAATAGTAGATCTGCCAGAGAGGTAGTACTGCTCTAGGGAGCGGTACTACCGCTTGAGTGGTACTACCGCTCTACTACCGCTTAGGGAAAATAGGCAACAAAAACATGCACAACCATTGAAACACAAGAGGTACTACCGCTCAGGGGTGCGGTACTACCGCTTGAGTGGTACTACCGCTCTAGTACTGCTCTACTACCGCTTAGAGAAAATAGGCAACAGAAACATGAACAAAAGACTTTGCCCAAGCGGTAGTGGCAGCGATAGTCCACAATGGAAGTACCTGATAACCCACAAGTGTAGGGGATCACAACAGCTTTCGAGGGTAAAGTATTCAACCCAAATATATTGATTCGACACAAGAGGAGCCAAAGAATACTATTGAGTATTAGCAGTTGAGTTGTCAATTCAACCACACCTGGATAACTTAGTATCTGCAGCAAAGTATTTAGTAGCAAAGTAGTATGATAATAAAGGTAATGGTAGCAAAAGTAATATTTTTGGGTTTTGTAGTAATTGTAACAATAACAACGGAAAAGTAAATAAGCGAAACACAAGATGTGAAAAGCTCGTAGGCACTGGATCAGTGATGGATAATTATGTCGGATGCGATTCCTCATGTAATAGCTATAACATAGGGTGACACAGAACTAGCTCCAATTCATCAATGTAATGTAGGCATGTAGTCCCTAAATAGTCATACGTGCTTATGGAAAAGAACTTGCATGACATCTTTTTTCCTACCCTCCCATGGCAGCGGGGTCCTTACAGAAACTAAGGGATATTAAGGCCTCCTTTTAATACAGATCCGGAACAAAGCATTAGCACATAGTGAATACATGAACTCCTCAAACTACGGTCATCACCGAGAAGTATCCCGATTATTGTCACTTCGGGGTTGTCGGATCATAACACATAATAGGTGACTATAGACTTGCAAGATAGGATCAAGAACACACATATATTCATGAAAACATAATAGGTTCAGATCTGAAATCATGGCACTCGGGCCCTAGTGACCATTAAGCATAGCAAAGTCATAGCAACATCAATCTCAGAACATAGTGGATACTAGGGATCAAACCCTAACAAAACTAACTTGATTACATGGTAAATCTCATCCAACCCATCACCGTCCAGCAAGCCTACGATGGAATTACTCACGCACGGCGGTGAGCATCATGAAATTGGTGATGGAGGATGGTTGATGATGACGACGGCGACAAATCCCCCTCTCCGGAGCCCTGAACAGACTCCAGATCAGCCCTCCCGAGAGAGATTGGGGCTTGGCCGCGGCTCCGTATCATAAAATGTGATGCAACTTTCTCTCTTGTTTTTTTCTCCGCGAGACGGAATATATGGAGTTGGAGTTGAGGTCGGTGGAGCCTCAAGGGGCCCATGAGACAGGGGGGCGTGCCCCCCACCCTCGTGGATAGGGTGTGGGCCCCCTGGTCTTGATTCTTTCGCCAGTATTTTTTATATTTTCCAAAAAGTGCCTCCATGGATTTTTAGGACATTCCGAGAACTTTTGTTTTCTACACATAAAACAACATCATGGCAGTTTTGCTGAAAACAGCGTCAGTCCGGGTTAGTTTCATTCAAATCATGCAAGTTAGAGTCCAAAACAAGGGTTAAAGTGTTTGGAAAAGTAGATACGTTGGAGACTTATCAACTCCCCCAAGCTTAAACCTTTGCTTGTCCTCAAGCAATTCAGTTGATGTACTGAAAGTGATAAAGAAAAACTTTTACAAACTTTGTTTGCTCTTGTTGTTGTAAACATGTAAAGCCAGCATTCAGGTTTCAGCAAATATTATGAACTAACCATACTCACAATAACACCTAGGTCTCACAATTACTCATATCAATAGCATAATCAGCTAGCGAGCCATAATAATAAAACTCGGATGACAACACTTTCTCAAAACAATCATAACATGATATAACAAAATGGTATCTCGCTAGCCCTTTCTGAGACCGCAAAACATAAATGCAGAGCACCTCTAAAGATCAAGGACTGACTAAACATTGTAATTCATGGTAACAGAGATCCAGTCAAGTCATACCCAATATAAACCAATAATAATGAATGCAAATGACAGTGTGCTCTCTAGCGGGTGCTTTTTAATAAGAAGGGTGATGACTCAACATAAAAGTAAATAGATAGGCCCTTCGCAGAGGGAAGCAGGGATTTGTAGAGGTTCCAGAGCTCGATTTTAAAATGGAGATTGAATAACATTTTGAGCGGCATACTTTCACTGTCAACGCAACAACTATGAGATGGCTGTATCTTCCATACTACATGCATTATAGTCAGTTCCCAAACAGAATGGTAAAGGTTTATACTCACCCAACCACCAACAAGCATCAATCCATGGCTTGCTCGAAACAACGAGTGCCTCCAACTAACAACAACCATGGGGGAGTTTTGTTTAATTATTTTGATTTGCTTTGATCTTTTTGGATCATGGGACTGGGCATCCCGGTTACCGGCCCTTTCTCGTGAATGAGGAGCGGAGTCCACTCCTCTTGAGAATAACCCACCTCGCATGGAAGATATAGGCATCCCTAGTTGAAACATGAGCTGCTCGAGCATACAAAACAGAATTTCATTTGAAGGTTTGGAGTTTGGCACATACAAATTTACTTGGAATGGCTACCGCATATAGGAAGGTATGGTGGACTCATATGGAACAACTTTGGGGTTTAAGGAGTTTGGATGGACAAGCAGTATTCCCGCTTAGTACAGGTGAAGGCTAGCAAAAGACTGTGAAGCGACCAACTGAGAGAGCGACAACAGTCATAAACATGCATTAAAATTAATTCACACCAAGTACAAGCATGAGTAGGATATAATCTACCATGAACATAAATATCATGAAGGCTATGTTGATTTGTTTCAACTACATGCGTGAACATGTGCCAAGTCGAGTCACTCAATTTATTCAAAGGAGGATACCATCCCATCATACCACATCATAATCATTCTAATAGCATGTTGGCACGCAAGATAAACCATTATAACTCATAGCTAATCAAGCATGTCATAAGCAACTATAATCTCTAAATGTTATTGCAAATATGTTTACTTCATAATAAGCTGAATCAGGAACGATGAACTCATCATATTTACAAAAACAAGAGAGCTCGAGTTCATACCAGCTTTTCTCATCTCAATCAGTCCATCATATATCATCAGTATTGCCTTTCACTTGTACGACCGAACGATGTGTATAATAATAATGGTGCACGTGCATTGGACTAAGCTGGAATCTGTAAGCATTCAACTCAAGAGAGAAGACAAAATAATATGGGCTCTAAATTAAATAAACAATCATGCATATGAGAGCCACTAAACATTTTCAATATGGTCTTCTACTCTCGACCCCCAAAGGAAAGAAAAGAAAAGAAAACTATTTACACGGGAAAGCTCCCAACAAGTAAGAAGAAGAACGAGAAATCTTTTTGGGTTTTCATTTTAATTTCTACTACAAGCATGGAATTTAAACTAACTAATTTTTTTGGTTTTTCTTAAGGTTTATCAAACACACAAGAAGAAAACTAGAAAAAGAAAATTAAACTATTATGGATAATACAATGAAAGAGTATGAGCACCGACGACTAGAATAGTGTGTGAACATGAATGTAAAGTCGGTGAGAAATACATACTCCCCCAAGCTTAGGCTTTTGGGCTAAGTTGGTCTAATGCCACGGATAGCCTGGCTGATATCCGTAGTTGTAACTGGGGTCGTACTGAGATGCAGCAGCAAATGCCTCCTGAGGTGCGGCATGTTGACGAGCCGCCTCCGCTCTCCCCTCGTGTTCAGCCGCTTCCTCCCTGGTAACAACATATCTTCCTTTTGCCTGGTAATCAAAAAGGAGAGGAGCAGGAAGAGTAACATGGACAGCGTTGCGTCTGTCATAGATTAGTCGATATAGGAGGAATTGTTCATTCCTCTTAAGAAAGTGATGTTGGACCATAGCGTCATAATCTAAATAAGCAGGAGGTAACATCATATCCCCCTCTCGTGGGGCTATACCAAGATAATTAGACAGACGGGTCGCATAAATTCCTCCAAATAAATCTCCAGCTCTACCATTATTATGCAACCTACGTGCAACTATTGCCCCCATGTTATAATCTTTATAACCTAACACAGCACTCTTGAGGACATAAAGATCAGGGACACACATATGACATGCTTCATCTTTACCATTAATGCATCTACCAATGAAGAGAGCAAAATAATGTATAGCAGGAAAATGAATGCTTCGTATGGTAGCTTGTGCTATATCCCTGGATTCTCCCACAGTAATACTAGCAAGGAAATCTCTAAATTCAGATTTGCGAGGATCATTAATATTGCCCCATTGTGGAAGTTTGCAAGCATTTGTAAAATCCTCTAAGTCCATGGTATACGATGTATCATAGGTATCAAATAGGACACTCCGAGAATTACGTGTACATTTATATTTAAACCTTCACGGAAAGGAATCAGTCAATTGGTAGTACTGAGGACACTTATCTTGTAAGAAGTCCTCTAGATCAGCATTACGCACATACGCATCAAATTCCTCCTTGAAGCCTGCTTCGACCATAAAATTGTCGGATGGCCACTCACAAGCTCGTACATCTGCGTCCCTTGATAATTCAATGTCTTACTCACGTATAGCAATCCTGGGTCCTTTCTTTATCGAGGAACCACCTTGGTACATTCTCCTAGACATAATTCTTTTTCTGAAAAATTTCTGAAATTTTAGTAACTTCAAAATAAAAGTGAATAAAACTAAACAAGATTGGTAGCAACTACTCCTACAAGTGCCTAGAGCCTAAATCATGCATTAGAATTACTTGGGACCTCATATCATCCATCTCGTGATCATCAAAATGAATCCACTAACAAGGTTGATCAAGTCTTGTTAACAAACTCATTCCGAATAACACGGAACCGGAGAAATTTCGAATAACACTAAGTTACCTCAAAGGGGATATGAAAATCCCCAACAATAAGAATATCATACTTTTGACAGTAGGGAGAGGAAATTCAAAACCACCAATAATAATAGTTTGAACTTTTCCAATAGAGTTGATGCTATGAACTTGAGATTGTTTCCTCGGTAAGTGTACCGTATGCTCATTACCATTAACATGAAAAGTGACATTGCCTTTGTGGCAATCAATAACTGTTGGGGAACGTAGTAATTTCAAAAAAAATTCCTACACACACGCAAGATCATGGTGATGCATAGCAACAAGAGGGGAGAGTGTTGTCCACGCACCCTCATAGACCGAAAGCGGAAGCGTTAGAACAACGCGGTTGATGTAGTCGTACGTCTTCACGGCCCGACCGATCAAGCACCGAAACTACGGCACCTCCGAGTTCTAGCACACGTTCAGCTCGATGACATCCCTCGAATTCCGATCCAGCCGAGTGTTGAGGGAGAGTTTCGTCAGCATGACGACGTGGTGACGATCTTGATGTTCTACCATCGCAGGGCTTCGCCTAAGCACCGCTACAATATTATCGAGGAGGACTATGGTGGAGGGGGGCACCGCACACGGCTAAGAGATCAAGAGATCAATTGTTGTTCATGGGGTGCCCCCCTGCCCCCGTATATAAAGGATCAAGGGGGAAGGCGGCCAGCCAAGGAGGAGGGCGCGCCAAGCGGGGAGTCCTACTCCACCGGGTGTAGGACTCCTCCTTTCCTTGTTGGAGTAGGAGAGAAGGAAAGAGGGGGAGAGGGAGAAGGAAAAGGGGGCTGCACCCCTTGTCCAGTTCGAACCAGAGGGGGGGGGGGGGCGCAGGCCTCCTTCCTCTTGGCCTCTCTCCTCTATTCCCGTATGGCCCAATAAGGACCATATACTCCCCGGCGAATTCCCGTAACTCTCCGGTACTCCGAAAAATACACGAATCACTCGGAACCTTTCCGAAGTCCGAATATAGTCCTCCAATATATGGATCTTTACGTCTCGACCATTTCGAGACTCCTCGTCATGTCGCTGATCTCATCCGGGACTCCGAACTCCTTCGATACATCAAAACTCATAAACTCATAATATAACTGGCATCGAAACCTTAAGCATGCGGACCCTATGGGTTCGAGAACTATGTAGACATGACCAAGACACGTCTCCGGTCAATAACCAATAACGGAACCTAGATGCTCATATTGGCTCCCACATATTCTACGAAGATCTTTATCGGTCAAACCGCATAACAACATACGTTGTTCCCTTTGTCATCGGTATGTTACTTGCCCGATATTCGATCGTCGGTATCTCAATATCTAGTTCAATCTCGTTACCGGCAAGTCTCTTTACTCGTTATGTAATGCATCATTCCGTAACTAACTCATTAGCTACATTGCTTGCAAGGCTTATAGTGATGTGCATTACCGAGAGGGCCCAGAGATACCTCTCCAACAATCGGAGTGACAAAACCTAATCTCGAAATACGCCAACTCAACATGTAACTTTGGAGACACCTGCAGAGCTCCTTTATAATCACCCAGTTACGTTGTGACGTTTGGTAGCACACAAAGTGTTCCTCCGGTAAACGGGAGTTGCATAATCTCATAGTCATAGGAACATGTATAAGTCATGAAGAAAGCAATAGCAACATACTAAACTATCAAGTGCTAAGCTAACGGAATGGGTCAAGTCAATCACATCATTCTCCTAATGATGTGATCCCGTTAATCAAATGACAACTCATGTCTATGGCTAGGAAACTTAACCATCTTTGATTCACGAGCTAGTCAAGTAGAGGCATACTAGTGACACTATGTTTGTCTATGTATTCACACATGTATCAAGTTTTCAGTTAATACAATTCTAGCATGAATAATAAACATTTATCATGAAATAAGGAAATAAATAATAACTTTATTATTGCCTCTAGGGCATATTTCCTTCAATAACAGCCCCTATAGTATTCAAAAAGGGTCTACCAATGATAATCGACATACTACCGTCCTCGGGAATATCAAGAATAACAAATTCCGTTAAGATGGTGACATTTACAACCACAACAGGCACATCCTCACAAATACCGACAGGTATAGCAGTTGATTTATCAGCCATTTGCAAAGATATTTCAGTAGGTGTGAACTTATTCAATTCAAGTCTACGATATAAAGAGAGAGGCTTAACACGAACACCAGCTCCAAGATCACATAAAGCAGTTCTAACATAATTTCTTTTAATGGAGCAAGGTATGGTTGGTACCCCCGGATCACCAAGTTTCTTTGGTATTCCACCTTTAAAAGAGTAATTAGCAAGCATGGTGGAAATTTTAGCTTCCAGTATCTTTCTTTTATTTGTAATGATATCCTTCATATACTTAGCATAAGGATTTACTTTAAGCATATTAATTAAGCGCATACGTAAGAAGATAGGTCTAATCATTTCAGCAAAGCGCTCAAAATCCTCATCATCCTTTTTCTTGGATGGTTTAGGAGGAAAGGGCATGGGTTTCGGAACCCATGGTTCTCTTTCTTTACCGTGCTTCCTAGCAACAAAATCTCTCTTATCATAACGTTGATTCTTTGATTGTGGGTTATCAAGATCAACAGCAGGTTCAATCTCTACTTCATTATTTTTGCTAGGTTGAGCATCAATATGAGCATTATCATTAACATTATCACTAGGTTCATGTTCATCACCTGATTGTGTTTCAGCATCAGAGATAGAAATATTATTGGGATTCTCAGGTGTGTCTACAACAGGTTCACTAGAAGCTTGCATAGTTCTATCATTTTTCTTTTTCTTCTTTTTAGAAGAACTAGGTGCCTCTAAATTATTTCTTTGAGAATCTTGCTCGATTCTCTTAGGGTGGCCTTCAGGATAAAAAGGTTCCTGAGTCATTCTACCAGTTCTAGTAGCCACTCTAACAGCAAAGTCAGGTTTATTATTTAATTCATCAAGCAAATCATCTTGAGCTTTAAGTACTTGCTCATCTTGAGTAGCAACCATAGAAGCATATTTGCTAATGAGTTTAAGTTCACCTTTAACTCTAGCCATATAATCACTCAAGCGTCCTATTTCGAAAGCATTATTCTTTAACTCTCTACCAACATAAGCATTAAAATTTTCTTGCCTAGCAATAAAGTCATCAAATTCATCTAAGGGCTATGAAATTTAGTAGAGGGAATTTCAACTTTATCATATCTATAGAGAGAATTTACCTTTACTACCTGTGTCGGGTTATCAAGACAATGTGGTTCTTCAACAGGCGGTATATTAAGACCATGTATTTCTTCAATAGGTGGTAAATTCTTAACATCTTCAGCTTTAATACCTTTTTCTTTCATTGATTTCTTTGCCTCTTGCATATCTTCAGGATTGAGAAACAAAACACCTCTCTTCTTCGGAGTGGGTTTAGGAATAGGCTCAGGAGCTGGCTCAATTGTTTCAGGAATTGCCTCAGGAATTGGCTCAGGAAGAGTCCAATTATTTTCATTAGTCAACATATTATTCAATAGTAATTCAGCTTTGTCGACTGTTCTTTCCCTGAAAACACAACCAGCACAACTATCCAAGTAGTCCTTGGAAGCATCGGTTAGTCCATTATAAAAGATATCAAGTATTTCATTTTTCTTAAGAGGATGGTCAGGCGAAGCACTAAGTAACCGGAGAAGCCTCCCCCAAGCTTGTGGGAGACTCTCTTCTTTGATTTGCACAAAATTATATATTTCCCGTAAGGCAGCTTGTTTCTTATGAGCAGGGAAATATTTAGCAGAGAGGTAATAAATCATATCCTGGGGACTACGCACACAACCAGGAGCAAGAGAATTATACCAAGTCTTAGCATCAGCCTTTAATGAGAACGGAAATATCTTAAGCATATAATAATAACGAGATTTATCATCATGAGTAAATAGGGTGGCTATATCATTCAACTTGGTAAGAGTGCCACAACAGTTTCAGATTCAAGGCCATAAAAAGGATCAGATTCAACTAAAGTAATAATCTCAGGATCAACAGAGAATTCATAATCCTTATCAGTAACATAGATAGGTGAAGTAGCAAAAGCAGGGTCAGGTTTCATTCTAGCATTAAGAGACTGCTGCTTCCATTTAGCTAATAATTTCTTAAGATCATATCTATCTTTACAGGCGAAGATAGCTCTAGCAGCTTCCTCTTCCATAACATAACCCTCAGGAACAACAGGCAATTCATAATCATTGGGAGAACCTTCATCATCACTATCATCTATAATTTCATTCTCAATAATTTTGGTTTTCCCTAGCCCTAGCAAGTTGTTCATCAAGAAATTCACCTAATGGCAAAGTAGTATCACGCACAGAAGTAGTTTCATCATAAGTATCTGATGTCTACTACGCAACCTTCTTCTTGTAGACGTTGTTGGGCCTGCAAGTGCACAGGTTTGTAGGACAGTAGAAAATTTCCCTCAAGTGGATGACCTAAGGTTTATCAATCCGTGGGAGGCGTAGGATGAAGATGGTCTCTCTCAAACAACCCTGCAACCAAATAACAAAGAGTATCTTGTGTCCCCAACACACCCAATACAATGCTAAATTGTATAGGTGCACTAGTTCAGCGAAGAGATGGTGATACAAGTGCAATATGGATGGTAGATAAAGGTATTTGTAATCTGAAAATATAAAAACAGCAAGGTAACTAATGATAAAAGTGAGCGTAAACGGTATTGCAATGATAGGAAACAAGGCCTAGGGTTCATACTTTCACTAGTGCAAGTTCTCTCAACAATAATAACATAGATAGATCATATAACAATCCCTCAACATGCAACAAAGAGTCACTCCAAAGCCACTAATAGCGGAGAACAAACGTAGAGATTATGGTAGGGTACGAAACCACCTCAAAGTTATTCTTTCGGATCAATCTATTCAAGAGTTCGTACTAGAATAACACCTTAAGACACAAATCAACCAAAACCCTAATGTCACCTTGATACTCCATTGTCACCTCAAGTATCCGTGGGCATGATTATACAATATGCATCACACAATCTCAGATTCATCCAACCAACACAAAAGTACTTCAAAGAGTGCCCCAAAGTTTCTACCGGAGAGTCAAGAAAACATGTGCCAACCCATATGCATAGGTTCATGGGCGGAACCCGCAAGTTGGTCACCAAAACATACATCAAGTGGCACGTGATATCCCATTGTCACCACAGATAAACACGGCAAGACATACATCAAGTGTTCTCAAATAAAGACTCAATCCGATAAGATAACTTCAAGAGGGAAACTCAATTCATCACAAGAGAGTAGAGGGGGAGAAACATCATAAGATCCAACTATAATAGCAAAGCTCGCGATACATCAAGATCGTGCCATAGAGAGAACACGAGAGAGAGAGATCAAACACATAGCTACTGGTACATACCCTCAGCCCCGAGGGTGAACTACTCCCTCCTCGTCATGGATAGCGCCGGGATGATGAAGATGGCCACCGGTGATGGGTTCCCCCTCCGGCAAGGTGCTGGAACGGATTCCCGAGAGGTTTTTGGTGGCTGCAGAGGCTTGCGGTGGCGGAACTCCCGATCTATCTTCTGCGAGGATGTTTTTAGGGTACGTGGGACTATATAGGTGAAAGAAGTTGGTCGGGAGGTGCTCGAGGGGCCCACAAGATAGGGGGGCACGCCCTGTAGGGGTGCGCGCCCTCCTATCTCATGGAGGCCTTGAGGATCTTCTGACTTGAACTCCAAGTCTGCACGATCATATTCTTCCCAAAAATAACGCTGCCGAAGGTTTCATTCCGTTTGGACTCTGTTTGATATACCTTTTCTTCGAAATACTGAAATAGGCAATAAAACAACAATATGGGCTGGGCCTCCGGTTAATAGGTTAGTCCCAAAAGTAATATAAAAGTGTATAATAAAGCCCATAATCATCCAAAATAGATAATAAAATAGCATGAATGCTTCATAAATTATAGATACATTGGAGACGCATCAGTATCATGCATAGCAGAAGTAGCATCATCAATAACATGTGACATATCAGAATTCAAAGCAGTAGCAGGTTTAGGTGTCGCAAGCTTACTCAAAACAGAAGGAGAATCTAGTGCAGAGCTAGATGGCAGTTCCTTACCTCCCCTCGTAGTTGAGGGAAAAATCGTAGTTTTCGCGTCTTTCAAGTTCTTCATAGTGATCAACAGATATAAATCCCAAGTGACTCAGATAATAAAGCCATGCTCCCCGGCAACAGCGCCAAAAATTAGTCTTGACAACCCACAAGTGTAGGGGGTTGCAACAGCTTTCGAGGGTAAAGTATTCAACCCAAATTTATTGATTCGACACAAGGGGAGCCAAAGAATACTATTGAGTATTAGCAGTTGAGTTGTCAATTCAACCACACCTGGATAACTTAGTATCTGCAGCAAAGTATTTAGTAGCAAAGTAGTATGATAATAAAGGTAATGGTAGCAAAAGTAATATTTTTGGGTTTTGTAGTAATTGTAACAATAACAACAGAAAAGTAAACAAGCGAAACACAAGATGCGAAAAGCTCGTAGGCAATGGATCAGTGATGGATAATTATGTCGGATGCGATTCCTCATGTAATAGCTATAAAATAGGGTGACACAGAACTAGCTCCAATTCATCAATGTAATGTAGGCATGTAGTCCCTAATGTTGGGGAATGTAGTAATTTAAAAAAATTTCCTACGTACATGCAAAGATCATGGTGATGGCATAGCAACGAGAGGGGAGAGTGTCCGTCCACGTACCCTCGTAGACCGTAAGCGGAAGCGTTATGACAACGCGGTTGATGTAGTCGTACGTCTTCATGATCCGACCGATCCAAGCACCGAACGTACGGCACCTCCGAGTTCAGCACACGTTCAGCTCGATGACGATCCCCGGGCTCCGATCCAGCAAAGCTTCGGGGATGAGTTCCGTCAGCACGACGGCATGGTGACGATGATGATGCTCTAACGGCGCAGGGCTTCGCCTAAACTCCGCGACGATATGACCAAGGTGGAATATGGTGGAGGGGGGCACCGCACACGGCTAAGGAACGATCCGTAGATCAACTTGTGTGTTATGGGGTGCCCCCCTGCCCCCATATATAAAGGAGGGAGGGGGAGGTGTGGCCGGCCCCCTTGGGGTGCGTCTGGAGGAGTCCTACTCCCACCGGGAGTAGGACTCCCCCCTCTTGCCTTGGTGGAGAAGGAAAGGGGGGGGGGAAAGAGGAGAGGGGGGCGCAGCCCCCCCTTCCTTGTCCTATTCGGACTAGGGGGGAGGGGGCGCACGGCCTGCCCTGGCCGGCCCTCCTCTTCTCCCTCATGGCCCACTAAGGCCCATTAACCCCCGGGAGGGTTCCGGTAACCCCCCGGTGTTTCGGTAAAATCCCGATTTCACCTGGAACCTTTTTGATGTCCAAACATAGGCTTCCAATATATCAATATTTATGTATCGACCATTTCGAGACTCCTCGTCATGTCCGTGATCACATCCGGGACTCCGAACAAACTTCGGTACATCAAAACTTATAAACTCATAATAAAACTATCATCGTAACGTTAAGCGTGCGGACCCTACGGGTTCGAGAACTATGTAGACATGACCTAGAACCATTCTCGGTCAATAACCAATAGCGGGACCTGGATGCCCATATTGGTTCCTACATATTCTACGAAGATCTTTATCGGTCAAACCGCATAACAACATACGTTGTTCCCTTTGTCATCGGTATGTTACTTGCCCGAGATTTGATCATCGGTATCCAATACCTAGTTCAATCTCGTTACCGGCAAGTCTCTTTACTCGTTCCGTAATGCATCATCCCGTAACCAACTCATTTGGTCACATTGCTTGCAAGGCTTATAATGATGTGCATTACCGAGAAGGCCCAGAGATACCTCTCCGACAATCGGAGTGACAAAACCTAATCTCTAAATACGCCAACTCAACATGTACCTTCGGAGACACCTGTAGTACTCTATAATCACCCAGTTATGTTGTGACGTTTGGTAGTACCCAAAGTGTTCCTCCGGTAAACGGGAGTTGCATATTTCTCATAGTTACAGGAACATGTATAAGTCATGAAGAAAGCAATAGCAGTATACTAAACGATCAAGTGCTAGGCTAACGGAATGGGTCATGTCAATCACATCATTCTTCTAATGATGTGATCCCATTAATCAAATGACAACACATGTCTATGGTTAGGAAACATAACCATCTTTGATTAATGAGCTAGTCAAGTAGAGGCATACTAGTGACTATATGTTTGTCTATGTATTCACACATGTATCATGTTTCCGGTTAATACAATTCTAGCATGAATAATAAACATTTATCATGATATGAGGAAATAAATAATAACTTTATTATTGCCTCTAGGGCATATTTCCTTGAGTCTCCCACTTGCACTAGAGTCAATAATCTAGATTACATAGTAATGATTCTAACACCCATGGAGTCTTGGTGTTGATCATGTTTTGCTCGTGAGAGAGGCTTAGTCAACGGGTCTGCAACATTCAGATCCGTATGTATTTTGCAAATCTCTATGTCTCCCACTTGGACTTGGTCCCTAATGGAACTGAAGCGTCTCTTGATGTGCTTGGTCCTCTTGTGAAATCTGGATTCCTTTGCCAAAGCAATTGCACCAGTATTTTCACAGAAGATCTTCATTGGTCCCGATGCACTAGGTATGACACCTAGATCGGTAATGAACTCCTCCATCCAGACTCCTTCATTTGCTGCTTCAGAAGCAGCTATGTACTCCACTTCACATGTAGATCCCGCCACGACGCTTTGTTTAGAACTGCACCAACTTACAGCTCCACCGTTTAATAAAAACACGTATCCGGTTTGCGATTTAGAATCGTCCGGATCAGTGTCAAAGCTTGCATCAACGTAACCATTTACGACTAGCTCTTTGTCACCTCCATATACGAGAAACATATCCTTAGTCCTTTTCAGGTATTTCAGGATGTTCTTGACCGCTGTCCAGTGATCCACTCCTGGATTACTTTGGTACCTTCCTGCCAAGCTTATTGCTAAGCATACGTCAGGTCTGGTACACAGCATTGCATACATGATAGAGCCTATGGCTGAAGCATAGGGAACATCTTTCATTTTCTCTCTATCTTCTGCTATGGTCGGGCATTGAGTTTGACTCAACTTCACACCTTGTAGCACAGGCAAGAAACCTTTCTTTGCCTGATCCATTTTGAACTTTTTCAAAATTTTGTCAAGGTATGTGCTTTGTGAAAGTCCTATTAAGCGTCTTGATCTATCTC
The DNA here is from genome assembly GCF_018294505.1 of Triticum aestivum. NCBI lineage: Eukaryota > Viridiplantae > Streptophyta > Magnoliopsida > Poales > Poaceae > Triticum > Triticum aestivum. The sequence continues at coordinate 37,103,979 of NC_057807.1, forward strand.
TATAGATCTTGTTGCCCAATATGTAAGCAGCTTCACCGAGGTCTTTCATTGAAAAACTTTTATTCAAGTATCCCATTATGCTATCCAGAAATTCTATATCATTTCCAATTAATAATATGTCATCTACATATAAAATCAGAAATGCTACAGAGCTCCCACTCACTTTCTTGTAAATACAGGCTTCTCCAAAAGTCTGTATAAAACCACATGCTTTGATCACACTATCAAAACATTTATTCCAACTCCGAGATGCTTGCACCAGTCCATAAATGGATCGCTGGAGCTTGCACACTTTGTTAGCACCTTTTGGATCAACAAAACCTTCTGGTTGCATCATATACAACTCTTCTTCCAGAAATCCATTCAAGAATGCAGTTTTGACATCCATTTGCCAAATTTCATAATCATGAAATGCAACAATAGCTAACATGATTCGGACAGACTTAAGCATTGCTACGGGTGAGAAAGTCTCATCGTAGTCAACCCCTTGAACTTGTCGAAAACCTTTCGCAACAAGTTGAGCTTTATAGACAGTTATATTACCATCAGCGTCAGTCTTCTTCTGAAAGATCCATTTATTCTCAATGGCTTGCCAATCATCGGGCAAGTCAACCAAAGTCCATACTTTGTTTTCATACATGGATCCCATCTCAGATTTCATGGCCTCTAGCCATTTTGCGGAATCCGGGCTCATCATCGCTTCCTCATAGTTCGTAGGTTCATCATGGTCAACTAACATGACTTCCAGAATAGGATTACCGTACCACTCTGGTGCGGATCTTACTCTGGTAGACCTACGAGGTTCAGTAGAAACTTGATCTGAAGTTTCATGATCAATATCATCAGCTTCCTCACTAGTTGGTATAGTTGCCACAGGAACCGGTTCTTGTGATGAACTACTTTCCAACAAGGGAGTAGATATAGTTATCTCATCAAGTTCTACTTTCCTCCCACTCACTTCTTTCGAGAGAAACTCCTTCTCTAGAAAGGATCCGATTTTAGCAACGAAAATCTTGCCCTCAGATCAGTGATAGAAGGTGTACCCAATAGTCTCTTTTGGGTATTCTATGAAGACACATTTCTCCTATTTGGGTTCGAGCTTATCTGGTTGAAGTTTCTTCACATAAGCATCGCAACCCCAAACTTTAAGAAACGACAACTTTGGTTTCTTGCCAAACCATAGTTCATAAGGTGTTGTCTCAACGGATTTTGATGGTGCCCTATTTAACGTGAATGCGGCCGTCTCTAAAGCATAACCCCAAAACGATAGCGGTAAATCAGTAAGAGACATCATAGATCGCACCATATCTAGTAAAGTACGATTACGACGTTCAGACACACCATTTCGTTATGGTGTTCCGGGTGGCGTGAGTTGCGAAACTATTCCGCATTGTTTCAAGTGTAGACCAAACTCGTAACTCAAATATTCTCCTCCACGATCAGATCGTAGAAACTTTATTTTCTTGTTACGATGATTTTCCACTTCACTCTGAAATTCTTTGAACTTTTCAAATGTTTCAGACTTGTGTTTCGTTAAGTAGATATACCCATATCTGCTCAAATCATTGTGAAGGTGAGAAAATAACGATACCCGCTGCGAGCCTCAACATTCATTGGACCACAAACATCAGTATGTATGATCTCCAACAAATCAGTTGCTCGCTCCATAGTTCCGGAGAACGGCGTTTTAGTCATCTTGCCCATGAGGCACGGTTCGCAAGTACCAAGTGATTCATAATCAAGTGATTCCAAAAGCCCATCAGTATGGAGTTTCTTCATGCGCTTTACACCGATATGACCTAAACGGCAGTGCCACAAATAAGTTGCACTATCGTTATCAACTCTGCATCTTTTGGTTTCAACACTATGAATATGTGTATTACTACTATCGAGATTCAATAAAAATAGACCACTCTTCAAGGGTGCATGACCATAAAAGATATTACTCATATAAATAGAACAACCATTATTCTCTGATTTAAATGAATAACCGTCTCGCATCAAACAAGATCCAGATATAATATTCATGCTCAATGCTGGCACCAAATAACAATTATTTAGGTCTAAAACTAATCCCGATGGTAGATGTAGAGGTAGCGTGCCGACCGCGATCACATCGACTTTGGAACCATTTCCCACGCGCATCGTCACCTCGTCCTTAGCCAATCTTCGCTTAATTCGTAGTCCCTGTTTTGAGTTGCAAATATTAGCAACAGAACCAGTATCAAATACCCAGGTGCTACTGCGAGCTTTAGTAAGGTACACATCAATAACATGTGTATCACATATACCTTTGTTCACTTTGCCATCCTTCTTATCCGCCAAATACTTGGGGCAGTTCCGCTTCCAGTGTCCAGTCTGCTTGCAGTAGAAGCACTCAGTTTCAGGCTTATGTCCAGACTTGGGTTTCTTCTCTTGAGCAGCAACTTGCTTGCTGTTCTTTTTGAAGTTCCCCTTCTTCTTCCCTTTGCCCTTTTTCTTGAAACTGGTGGTCTTGTTAACCATCAACACTTGATGCTCCTTCTTGATTTCTACCTCCGCGGCTTTTAGCTTCGCGAAGAGCTCGGGAATAGTCTTGTTCATCCCTTGCATATTATAGTTCATCACGAAGCTCTTGTAGCTTGGTGGCAGTGATTGAAGAATTCTGTCAATGACACTATCATCAGGAAGATTAACTCCCAGTTGAATCAAGTGATTATTATACCCAGACATTTTGAGTATGTGTTCACTGACAGAACTATTCTCCTCCATCTTGCAGCTATAGAACTTATTGGAGACTTCATATCTCTCAATCCGGGCATTTGCTTGAAATATTAACTTCAATTCCTGAAAGATCTCATATGCTCCATGACATTCAAAACGTCGTTGAAGACCCGGTTCTAAGCCGTAAAGCATGGCACACTGAACTATCGAGTAGTCATCAGCTTTGCTCTGCCATACGTTCTTAACGTCGTCTGTTGCATCAGCAGCAGGCCTGGCACCCAGCGGTGCTTCCAGGACGTAACTTTTCTATGCAGCAATGAGGATAATCCTCAGGTTACGGACCCAGTCCGTGTAATTGCTACCATCATCTTTCAACTTTGCTTTCTCAAGGAACGCATTAAAATTTAACGGAACAACAGAACGAGCCATCTATCTACAAACAAACATAGACAAGCAAAATACTATCAGGTACTAAGTTCATGATAAATTTAAGTTCAATTAATCATATTACTAAAGAACTCCCACTTAGACAGACATCTCTCTAGTCATCTAAGTGATCACGTGATCCAAATCAACTAAACCATGTCCGATCATCACGTGAGATGGAGTAGTTTCAATGGTGAACATCACTATGTTGATCATATCTACTATATGATTCACGTTCGACCTTTCGGTCTCCGTGTTCCGAGGCCATATCTGTATATGCTAGGCTCGTCAAGTATGACCTGAGTATTCCGCGTGTGCAACTGTTTTGCACCCGTTGTATTTGAACGTAGAGCCTATCACACCCGATCATCACGTGGTGTCTCAGCACGAAGAACTTTCGCAACGGTGCATACTCACTGAGAACACTTCTTGATTATTAAGTGAGAGATCATCTTAAAATGCTACCGTCAATCAAAGCAAGATAAGATGCATAAAGGATAAACATCACATGCAATCAATATAAGTGATATGATATGGCAATCATCATCTTGTGCTTGTGATCTCCATCTTCGAAGCATCGTTGTCGTTACGCCATCTATTGCTTCTACGACTATCGCTACCGCTTAGTGATAAAGTAAAGCAATTACAGGGCGTTTGCATTTCATACAATAAAGCGACAACCATATGGCTCCTGCCAGTTGCCGATAACTTCGGTTACAAAACATGATCATCTCATACAATAAAATATAGCATCACGTCTTGACCATATCACATCACAACATGCCCTGCAAAAACAAGTTAGACGTCCTCTACTTTGTTGTTGCAATTTTTACGTGGCTGCTACGGGCTTAGCAAGAACCGTTCTTACCTACGCATCAAAACCACAACGATAGTTTGTCAAGTTGGTGCTGTTTTAACCTTCGCAAGGACCGGGTGTAGCCACACTCGGTTCAACTAAAGTGAGAGAGACAGACACCCGCCGGTCACCTTTAAGTAACGAGTGCTCGTAGCGGTGAAACCAGTCTCGCGTAAGCGTACGCGTAATGTCGGTCTGGGCCGCTTCATCTCACAATGCCGCTGAACCAAAGTATGACATGCTGGTAAGCAGTATGACTTATATCGCCCACAACTCACTTGTGTTCTACTCGTGCATATAACATCAACGCATAAAACCTAGGCTCGGATGCCACTGTTGGGGAACGTAGTAATTTCAAAAAATTTCCTACGTACATGCAAAGATCATGGTGATGGCATAGCAACGAGAGGGGAGAGTGTCCGTCCACGTACCCTCGTAGACCGTAAGCGGAAGCGTTATGACAACGCGGTTGATGTAGTCGTACGTCTTCACGATCCGACCGATCCAAGCACCGAACGTACGGCACCTCCGAGTTCAGCACACGTTCAGCTCGATGACGATCCCCGGGCTCCGATCCAGCAAAGCTTCGGGGATGAGTTCCGTCAGCACGACGGCGTGGTGACGATGATGATGCTCTACCGGCGCAGGGCTTCGCCTAAACTCCACGACGATATGACCGAGGTGGAATATGGTGGAGGGGGGCACCGCACACGGCTAAGGAACGATCCGTAGATCAACTTGTGTGTTATGGGGTGCCCCCCTGACCCCGTATATAAAGGAGGGAGGGGAAGGTGTGGCCGGCCCCCTTGGGGTGCGCCTGGAGGAGTCCTACACCCACCGGGAGTAGGACTCCCCCCTCTTGCCTTGGTGGAGAAGGAAAGGGGGGAGGGGAAGGAGGAGAGGGGGGCGCCGCCCCCCCTTCCTTGTCCTATTCGGACTAGGGGGGGAGGGGGCGCGCGGCCTGCCCTGGCCGGCCCTCCTCTTCTCCCTCATGGCCCACTAAGGCCCATTAACCCCCGGGAGGGTTCCGGTAACCCCCCGGTGTTCCGGTAAAATCCCGATTTCACCTGGAACCTTTCCGATGTCCAAACATAGGCTTCCAGTATATCAATCTTTATGTATCGACCATTTCGAGACTCCTCGTCATGTCCGTGATCACATCCGGGACTTCGAACAAACTTCGGTACATCAAAACTTATAAACTCATAATAAAACTGTCATCGTAACGTTAAGCGTGCGGACCCTACGGGTTCGAGAACTATGTAGACATGACCTAGAACCATTCTAGGTCAATAACCAATAGCGGGACCTGGATGCCCATATTGGTTCCTACATATTCTACGAAGATCTTTATCGGTCAAACCGCATAACAACATACGTTGTTCCCTTTGTCATCGGTATGTTACTTGCCCGAGATTTGATCGTCGGTATCCAATACCTAGTTCAATCTCGTTACCGGCAAGTCTCTTTACTCGTTCTGTAATGCATCATCCCGTAACCAACTCATTTGGTCACATTGCTTGCAAGGCTTATAATGATGTGCATTACCGAGAAGGCCCAGAGATACCTCTCCGACAATCGGAGTGACAAAACCTAATCTCGAAATACGCCAACTCAACATGTACCTTCGGAGACACCTGTAGTACTCCTTTATAATCACCCAGTTACGTTGTGACGTTTGGTAGTACCCAAAGTGTTCCTCCGGTAAACGGGAGTTGCATATTTCTCATAGTTACAGGAACATGTATAAGTCATGAAGAAAGCAATAGCAGTATACTAAACGATCAACTGCTAGGCTAACGGAATGGGTCATGTCAATCACATCATTCTTCTAATGATGTGATCCCATTAATCAATGACAACACATGTCTATGGTTAGGAAACATAACCATCTTTGGTTAATGAGCTAGTCAAGTAGAGGCATACTAGTGACTATATGTTTGTCTATGTATTCACACATGTATCATGTTTCCGGTTAATACAATTCTAGCATGAATAATAAACATTTATCATGATATGAGGAAATAAATAATAACTTTATTATTGCCTCTAGGGCATATTTCCTTCACCTAAATAGTCATACATGCTTATGGAAAAGAACTTGCATGACATCTTTTGTCCTACCTTCCCATGGCAGCGGGGTCCTTATGGAAACTAAGGGATATAAAGGCCTCCTTTTAATAGAGAACCGGAACAAAGCATTAGCACATAGTGAATACATGAACTCCTCAAAGTACGGTCATCACCGAGAAGTATCCCGATTATTGTCACTTCGGGGTTGTCGGATCATAACACATAATAGGTGACTATAGACTTGCAAGATAGGATCAAGAACACACATATATTCATGAAAACATAATAGGTTCAGATCTGAAATCATGGCACTCGGGCCCTAGTGACAAGCATTAAGCATAGCAAAGTCATAGCAACATCAATCTCGGGACATAGTGGATACTAGGGATCAAACCCTAACAAAACTAACTTGATTACATGGTAAATCTCATCCAACCCATCACTGTCCAGCAAGCCTACGATGGAATTACTCACACACGACGGTGAGCATCATGAAATTGGTGATGGAGGATGGTTGATGATGACGACGGCGACGAATCCCCCTCTCCGGAGCCCCGAATGGACTCCAGATCAGCCCTCCCGAGAGAGATTAGGGCTTGGCCGCGGCTCCGTATCGTAAAACATGATGAAACTTTCTCTCTGGTTTTTTTCTCCACGAGACGGAATATATGGAGTTGGAGTTGAGGTCGGCGGAGCCTCAGGGGGCCCAGGAGACAGGGGTGCGCGCCCAGGGGGTGCGCGCCCAGGGGGTGGGCGCGCCCCCACCCTCGTGGACACGGTGTGGGCCCCCTGGTCTTGATTCTTTCGCCAGTATTTTTTATATTTTCCAAAAAGTGCCTCCGTGGATTTTCAGGACACTCCGAGAACTTTTGTTTTCTACACATAAAACAACATCATGGCAGTTCTGCTGAAAACAACGTCAGTCCGGGTTAGTTCAGTCAAATCATGCAAGTTAGAGTCTAAAACAAGGGCAAAAGTGTTTGGAAAAGTAGATACATTGGAGACGTATCAGTACCGCAAGTGATGCTACCGCTTGGGTGCTCCAAAATAGCCCAATCAAAACAGAAGAAACAAGTTGGACCGAAGCAGCCATAACATTTGCATAAGATCTCCGAATTGAGCAAACTCAAGCTTGTTGGGTAGCTGACAATGAGTAGCATCCAACAGCGACTGGTTATAACAAGCAGAGGTAAGGGAGGTATGCCTAAGATATAGAGGAGAGAAACCTCCAAAAGAGAAGAACCGGCATAACCTCCAACATCGAAAACATCATAGAAGATGCATGTGAACTCTGTTTTCGATGAACTCGAGCTTGTCATGAAAATGAGCATAAGCTCTAAATTTCACAAGCAGAAGAACCAAATAAGAACCAATAAATATAATGCAAGGATGCAATGGTTTGAGCTCTCTACGAACTATACGACCAAGCTACTCATCGAGAGCCTGCCTTGATAGTACAACAATCGATCCTATAACCCGGTCTCCCAACTACTACCATGAGACCGGTAAAATAAAAAACCTATCAAGTGCAAATCTCTGCCTTGCACATAGTCCACTTGAGCTAGATGATGAGGATCTTGACTCCCTCAAGTTGGACCACCTTTCTTGATTGCGTTGGCTCGATGAAGACTAGTTGCTTGCTCCCCCATACTCCACTATGGGTGACCCACTCTTTGGCACATCTTCACAAGTCCATTGACACCACAATGGACGGCAAGCTTCAAGCACTTGATCTCTTTGTGATGCTCCACTTGACGTTGCACACCGCATCTTGATGATGATCACCACTTGATGTCATCCTCTCCATGGGTTTTATGATATCTTCCTCTTGACGCAAGCCCATGGAAACATACCTAACACCGCCTAGAACGCTCACGTAGACCATGGGTTAGTGCACAAAGCGTAATGAACAATGCTTACCTTACCACGAGATCACTTGATCCCTCTCGGTACATCTTCTACGCTTTGTGAGTTGATCAACTTGATTCACTCTTGACTTAGTCTTGATCAACCTTGAATCTTTCCAACTCTCTTCATTTGGATGATGCCTTGAAGATAAACAAGAATGATCACACAATCTTATTTTTCAAGACATACTTGCAATAAGCTCAACTCTCACATGACCAATCTTTGGATAATTCCTTGAATAGCACCTTGGCCAACACATAAACTCCTTGAAACCAACACATGGACTTCAAGACAAGCTTATGGACAAATCCTTCAAATATAACTCAAGGCAACCATTAGTCCATAAAGATTGTCATCAATTACCAAAACCAAACATGGGGGCACTACATGTTATTTCAGAGGAGATGATGGGAGCAGAGAGGATTGCAGAGTTGCGAACACGATGCTGAGGCCTACTTAAATAGGCCCGGTGGCCAAGCAAAGAGACTGGAAGCCGACTTCAATGCGGCACAGCAGCCGGAGTAGGTTTCTTGGTTACGTTGTCTGCATTGAAGTGGCATCGCCCGCTCGTCCTGTCGCATTGGTATAATCGACATCAATGATGGCCCGTCGAGTCTGCTTTGGAACGGCGCCGGCTAGCACACGATAAGATTTTTCAGGTGGGTGGGTTACTGGGTGGGCCAGGGTTGTTGAACGCTTGCGTGGCAGTGGTCTCAACATCCGCACACCCATCCACCCTTGATTTGCGGAAAAAGGACATCTAGATACCACCGAGCAGACAGATTTAGGACCGTGTTGAATGGCAAAACCCATCTAGATTGTACATTTCAAACGGATGCAAGCCGTTTGAGGATCCATATTGAAGATGCCCTTAAACATAGTGACTTGCAAACCTTAGGTGTATGGTCCAAATCAAGGCTTGGTCCTGCAGTTTCTTGTAGCGACCTATGTAATGTTTTTCTTTTTAGACTTGCCGTGGTCCTCCTCTACGTGTCGTGATATTTGTTAGGCAAGAAAGGTTGCTGATTTGTCTTGCTTCCGTTGTGACACATATCACTCTAGAATGTATTGTACAGAGTGTTTTATGATACAAAAACATTACGATACACATTGAAATGTAAAAAAAGACACAATGAAACAGATTTACACTATCAATTACTTATTTTCTCAATCACTTTCCTATCTTCCTCCCAAAGACAGGAAAAACGACCCTGCTTTCCACCAACAGGGACTCGCCTCCACCACTGTTCTTCGACGGTTCCCCTCCACTGACGACGTCGATCGTCAATGTTGAGGGGGTCACATGTTCCACGTGTGTGGATAGTTTTAAGCCAAAATAGCTTAATTTCTTAGGCTGCTCATCATCTTGGTTTCGGGTGTGGCGATGGCGGCGTTGAATAAAATTTCTTCAGATCTACTTCAATGTGGCGATTAGTCGTATGGTTGGGGATGGATTTGGAATCCAGACTGTTCAAGTAAGGATAGTGTGGCGGCGGTGGCATCCTCATGGTGGACCGTGTCCCCGGGCTTTGCCATTGTGACGACGTTTGCACCAACTGGCCCGGATCTTGGGAGGTAGTCCAGGAGCGGATGGAGATTGTGGTCTGCATCAGTGACATATGAAAGATGGTGGATCGTGTGCTGGGTTCATGATACATAGATGGCAGGTATGGTTTCCTCCTCTGACGTCTTAGTCATGTGGGGGTGCCATATCTAGAGTTGCCTGGTCTGATTTGTTCAACGGTAATGGTTCTGCCTTTGGCGAGCCACCTTGGAAGTCCGCAAAACTGCATATCAATGGTGAAGCTGCATCAAGCTTGTGCATTGAGGTAATCTGTCATTTTTCCTTTGATGGTTGCTGTGTTGGTGCCGGAGGCACGTGATGGGTGTTGGTGTCAAGCTCAAATGTTTCTTCGGCCTTATTTGTAATTTTACTTCTTGGCTGGTGTTTCTTTGTACAAAATTTAGTGTTTTACCATTCGTTCAGTTTTGTTAGGTCGGTGTGTACGTAACTTGTACTTTGATGTGTATGATATAAATGAGACATGTATTATCATGAAAAAAATAGTTTTACAGTATGAAACAAAATAAAATTTTGTCACAAAGTAAAGGAAAACATGGCACGAATCTCAACTGCGACAGGCCGTGATATCCCGTCGATGGTAGAATATCCTCGAGTTTAAGAAATATGCCTGAACTTTGTGGCTTATTCCGTCCCTCCCTGCATGGAAACATGAACAAATACATCAATTTAAGCTTTAATTACATGCAAGATGATTAGGGCTACAAATGAGTTGAATTCGAGAGAGTTATATTAGGCTAAACTTCTTGGGAGGTTCTGCTGTTCGGCGGAGAGATGTTGTGGGTGATGGACCCCGCGTAGCTCCAGCAGCAGCGACAGTGTGGATGTTGCCAGGGGATGCGGCGTTGTTTCTACCGCGTCGATGACGACGAGTATTGGCGGCATGGTGCAGCTGGATATCGACGATAGATGCGGCTGGATGGACGAGCGCAGGGTGCACTACAAAAAAAAGACACATTCGTGACATTTTGGGCCGAACAAATTTTTTCTGTCATACATATGACACTTCTATGACGATAATTGTGACAAAACACGGTATCATCATAGATGTGGTGGGATCCTACTTCTATGACAAAAAATCATGACAGAAAATGGGCTTTTCGTCGCGGAGCGGAGAAGCAGCTGCATGACATTCTTTGGGCCATCCATGACGGAAAAACCATGGTAGAAGCGAGGGGGAGGAAAATTTCTGGGAGTTCCTGCTTACAGTGGGAGGTCGGGGGCCGAGCGATGCGCGTTTCTCTCGTACACGTACGCGCGTGTGTGCGAGGCATTGGCTCCAACTGAACCCGAGTGAGGCGTTGGGCTCTAACTGAACCCGAGCAATTGCACTGTAGGCTATGCGTTACTGAACCCGAGCGATCGATCGATGGCTATTAACTGAACCTGATCGAGCGATTCCGTCGCTACTGTTGCTAACTGAAGTCGATCGATTGGATGAATAGTGA